>NC_092016.1:23822500-24030000 GCF_042242105.1 Pempheris klunzingeri | reverse complement strand
TATGTTAATTGGTGACCTTTCTAGGTGTTAATAGGCATATTTTTGGGCAGAGCCAGGCTAACTATGTCCCATTGCTATTGATGCAAACCTTTAAGTTAATTACCTTGCAGCTCCAATTCCATTCTTAAAAGGAAACTCCAAAATGTCAAACTATTCCTTAAATGTCCAGAAAAAATGCATCAAGGTCAAAGAGAGTCACCAGTGACTGTTGATAGGAGATGGGAGCACAGTCTGGTGTGCAGCAAGAGCCATGCTGGCTATTAAACTGTTTAAACTGTTGTCTGTATGTGAAGGTATAAATACTTTCTCAGTCATCTCACACATGTATAATATTCCTATAAGAACTTTGCAAAGGTCTTTTCAGAATTGCTGACTTCACAGTGACCTAAATGTATTTTACATTAATTTATTTAATTTCTATGCTGCTAGAATATTTAAGAATACTCCTACTAACGCGCTTTCTCGTCGCTAAGTATACCCCATGATCCTCATCATATCATTTTTTCCTTTGTCATATCATACGCCATCTTACTTTCTGTTGAAGCTCGACTTTGCAGTATTTTTCTGATAAGATGCCAGCACAGTATTATATAGCCAGTTTGAATTGCTTAGTGAAGGCTTCAGCCTTATATTTTAGCAGCAGTCAGTGCCTCCTGTCCAGAAGTGATTTGTTTGTGAAGTTCATCAGCCGAAGTTGAAAACAGTCTGTGAAATATTGTCTGAGTGAAAGCACTTTGCTGGGGAGTTATATTATACCGCTCCAATAGGAGACCTACATCCTTGTCACCTCCACCCCTACGCTTCTGTCTCCATCTGAGACACAGAAGATGGAATAATTACCCCTAACTAGACCAACATCTATAATCACTGATTACAACCTTCTACAACCCCCTGTAATCAGCCACCATCTTATCACAAAAAAAAGCGTGTGTGTGTGTGTGTGTGTGTGTGTGTGTGTGTGTGTGTGTGTGTGTGTGTGTGTGCACTGCAGAGGAAGGCTGTGTTATACATGTGTGCTGGTGCGTAGGTGGATGATAATGAGGAGATTTGTTGTTAACCTTAAAAGGATGGGAAAGAGATCTGAAACACTCGCGCGCACACACACACACACACACACACACACACTCTGCACACACACAGGCTTAGTGACCCTGCTGGCCCTGTCAATTACTCCGACCAGATAACTTTTTTCAGATCTCATAAAAATCATGTCACCTCCACTTTGCAGTAAAAAAGCCTGATAGTTGAACTGACTTCAGGGCACATTACATCTAAATGTGTGTTGCCTGTGTGTGCTATTTCAAATGAAGCCATTGGTGATGTGTGAAAAATGAAAATGCTGAACTTTGTGCTGTAGGCATAAGTTCCGGAGAGCTCTATCATCAATCATCTTAACACCAAACCAGGTACATCAACACAAGCACACACTGACACACCACAAACCACACACAGATCTGAGCAGATAGACACACACATTCACACACACACACACACACACACACACACATACATACACACACACACACACACACACACGCTCACAGATGCTCACAACAATACACTCTGTAGCTAATCACCAGGCTGTTTCGGGAGCCAGTGGGGAGAGACGGTGTATCTCCTCCTGGGTCAGTGATCTGTGTGAATTATAGATCAGAGCTTTTCTATCCCAGGTTTTGTAGCCAGGCCCACGGGACACGCTCGGCAGAGGGAGAGGGGGCCTGATAAATTCATACAGGGAGAAAATGAGGGAATGACAGGGTGAAGTGTGGAGCAAATTTTTAAAACAGAATTTATAATTTCACACGCCACACATCTTTTTTTAGACAACACAAAATAACCCACACTGCATTTTGTAAGCAGTCTGTGGTTTGGATGCTCTGCTGATGCTGGGTTTTGTGATTATTCTCGGGGCAAAATGTGCAACCGCCCTGTGTGCCCAGAAATAGAGGGGCTCAGTGTTATGCCAGCATAGAAAAATGGTACAAACTGGATGGTAAATAGGGACCAACCTGGTCAAGCTCAGAACACTTCTCCACCTTCCTCTGTTCAGTTACGATCTTACTCCTATCTGGCTAAACACAGATGTGAGTGTTGGGTTTTTTGGCTTCAAAAAGTAAAATTGCCCAATGCGAATGAGCACAAAGACAGGTTACAGGTTCAGAAGTTCCTCAAAGTGCTCTTTCCACTGCATGACGGTATTCCCAGTCCGAGTCAGCAGTTCTCCTCCCTGGCTTAACACGGCCTGAGCCAAGCCCTGCTTTCCCTTCCTGAGCCACCAAACGGTTTGCTATTATAATTGTTGCTCCAGTTTCACCGTTACTCAATAATGGTCATTAACGTCTAATCATATCCAACCTAACATAATCTAACCCACGTAATCTAATGTGAGTCCAGGTGCATAAGCAGTCAAACGTTAAACAGTTATGGCCAGCACTCGTGCACAGGAGCACACACGCATGTGCACATATACATGAGCACACACACGCTCCCATTTTTCAGGTGAAATCAACATCTAAATCTTCTACAGACGATCGACCGTCGTGTTAATCCAGCCAGCTGAAAGTGAGATTCAGTCTGTGCTGCTTTGTTATTGAATTATTCCTGTCTCAGTTTTCACGCACAGGAGGAGCCGTCCTCTATCCATGTTACTATTTCTTCTTCTGAGTCTATAAAGCAGCTGTACATTTACTTGTAGCATTGCATCTAAGGACATTTCTCAACTTTGTTTCATTGTGTCGTTTCAAAGAATGTTAGTTAAGCTTAGCCTGCATAACTCATAAATATCATCATGCTCAATGCTGTAGCAAGAATCTCCCTATTTAATGACTAAGAGCCCATAATGGACTCATAATGAACTCATACTCTTTTCAATAAAACTGCCAAAAAATCCTATTTATCACTTGTGTATATTCAGATGTGTATCCCACTGTTAATTGAATCTCACATGGTAGTCATTAGTGAGTCAAGTCATCAGTGCCTCTTGGGTAAAATGACAAATAGAAATGGCACCAGAAGCCTAAATGCAGTAATCATAGTTATTTCTTATGGTTGTTTTACAGATTGATGTGTGTTTAATGCTCTGTGTGGATGCTTCTGAAACCCAGAATAAGCTGACAGGACTAGTCCACACACGGGACGATGAGAATGAGCCTCTTCTGAGTCTGTGTGTTTGCATGTTTGTGCGCAGACATGTGTGTTTGCGTGTGTAAAAGCCACTGACTGTGATAATGGAAGTCAATACGGCCTGTGTGATTCTGCGTCTCATGGGAGCGTTTGTCTTTGATTAAAGCGCAGCAGCGAATGGCTGACTGCTCAGGAACCTTAATTGTCTCCCTGAATCACTGCACTGTGACTTCTGACAGTAAAGCTGACATGACCGACTGACTCCGCTCTCTGGAGTACATGTGTAGTCAATTATGGCCTGGCATTTAATAGTGAGGTTTGCACGTGTTATTCTGACAGTTCTTTGGCCATAAACATGTCTGAGCGGCATGGGAAAGTTGGCAGTTATTTTCTTCTTTAATTTACAATGATGGCAGATTTGACACTTTAAATACATGGTGATTTCTGAAACAAGTGGTCCGTGATTTCAGACAGAGGTTTCCCATTTCTAGCCAGAAATGGCGACTGCCACCAGCAGATTGTATCACCAGCAGCTGGCAAACTGAACCGACGCTTCATGAGTTGGCAAAAATTAAAATGTTGATTCATATTAAACGACAAGAGAAACAAGAAGAAGAGGACTAACTGGCATCTTGGGCAAACACTGGCTTTGGTTGCTGAACTTCACCAAATCCAATATAGAGCTTGGTAGCTGCTAACGTTAGCCTAAACTCTGACAGCATCCGAGACTGGCTGACCTGCTGACCTGTACAAACTAATGTAGTAAGTTAATGATATGCTAACTCTTGATCTTGGCAGTAACAGTTGGTTACTAGTGGTATTGAGCTGGTTAGCCAGTCATGTTAACAAATGCAACTTACATCAGAGCAGACGAACACATGGTTAATCTGTTCTTTATCATTTCTCTCTTGTGTTTTTGATTGTGGAAAGGCGGAAAAGGGCACCGTTCGCCTTGAAATGCAACGACTTGTGCTTTCTGCAGCCTCTTGCACACAGTTTCTGCATGAGGAGAAATCAAAAAGTTGACAAGCCTGCTGTGCCTAGTTACGGTCGCTAAGCTATGATTGGACAGTCACTGTTATTGGGTGGTGCTTTTTGCAAACCCTGAATAATTAAAAGGTGGCAGCGATAAGGTCGTTAGAGTCGAAGCAGGAGCTCCGGTCTTATCTGAAACTGCCAACTCCTCTGACAGTTTACCGTGCAGCTTTGGGACTCTTTGTCATCAGGAAGTCATTTGTTTTTTTATTCCCCTCTTTGAGAAAGTCTTGCTCAGGTTAGCAAACTTCAAACTGTCCACATTCACAGGCTTATCACATAAGTAAAGCCTGTTTTTGGATAGATTTCCCCTTAAGGGTTAATTGCAGCAGTTGAGACCATTTAAACAGGTCAATGAAAGTGATTGATCAGCTGTTAGACTTCTTTTTTTTTTTTTTTTTTTATTGATCCCAAAATTTACAATCAATACGCTTTGAGCTGAATGTTATATGAGCTCAGTTTGTCTCAGTGAATCAGTATTGTTTAGAGTTGTGACTGATGCTGACAACTGAAGACTTTATTGAGTTCCAGGCTTTTTTTTGGGTCAAATTTATTCCTGCTGAATCTGAATCAGTGTACACTAAAACCACGATACAGCATTTAACTCTACACGATTGAGACAGACAAAAAAGGTTTTTAAGGTTTACAGCAGGCCTAAAGCAAACTTTCCAAACAGTGAATCAGGGGGAGACGGAGGGAGAAGAGGAGGAGCTGGAGGAGAGAGTTTGGGGAAGGAGAGGGGGAGTATGGCAGCAGAGAGAGTGAAAAATTCTCTTACTATTCTACTACTATTCTTACTTGTTATTTTGGCCTCCCTGCATGCCACCAGTCCACCTTGAGAATCCCGTCAACCATCAAATGGATGCAAAGAAGGAACTTGGAGATATTTATGCTGTAAAATCTTTTCAGAGGAATGAAGGGAGCCGAGTGGGAGACAGGAAGGCTGTGGTGCTGTGATGTGTAAAAGATGCAATAAAAGGAAAAATGTTATCATTTCTCTTCAAAATAAACTTCCATGGATTTTTTACAGAATGTTTCTGGTTTTAACGTTTGACAGAACAGCTCGCTTTTAGTTTGAAATGACACACTGAATCATACTTTCTTCTCTCTTCGTGTCTCCAGGTTTATGAGAGAGGAACCAATGTGGAGCAGTTTGTGACCCGTTTCCTGCTGAAGGAATCAGCCAATCAGATCCAGTCTCTCCTGAGCTCCGTGGAGAGTGCCGTGGACGCGATTGACGAGCAGCACAGCCAATCAGGGTGAGCCAATGAACGTGTCGCTGTGGCAGGCTGTAATGTGTGAAATTGGGAATGTGTGTGTGTAAAACTCATATTGTCAGCAGTCATAATGGAAACCAGGCAGTGTTTCAAGCACAGATCTTTTCTGGTTACAGCGTCTGTCGCTCATACACACACACACACACACACACACACACACACACACACACACACACACACACACACACACACACAGGACAGGTTCCCATTTTCATCACCCTCTATCTCTCTCTTCTTCTTCTCATCTCCCTCCTTCAAGCATTGGAATTCTTTTATTGCTCTTTCTCATCTCTCTCTTTCTCTTTCAGTCACCCCTCCACAATGATATGATGATTTGATGATATGAATGATTTTTTTCTCATCTTCTAATCCCCCTTTCACCCGCCCCCTCTCTCTCTCCTTCTCCCTCTGTTTTTTTCAGGCATCTACCTGCCAAGGTGAGTCCACGGATGTCAGAGCGGCGCAATGAAAACACCGTCCCTGACTATCCCCCTAACAACAGAGTCAGCGCCAGGGAGGCTGTCAGGACCATCAACACTGCTGCAGGTGACAGCCACACACACACACACACACACACACACACACACACTGCAGCAGCTCTTCTGAATTCATAGTTGGAGGCCATCCGTCATGCGCTTGTATGATTAGCCTCATATCCACAACCTTTAGTAACAGGACATCACTCTGGGTGAGCAGAAATCAAACTCTGACTGCGACTCGGCAGTTTTTCATCCACCACACACAAACACACACTCTCATCCGTATGTGATTTACTCTCTACTGTAAAACACCTCGATCAGGCACCTGCACAGGTCTGATGCAGCTTTCCCGCCGCGGACAGGGCAGTACAGATAAACAGGGGGGAGGAACGGGGGAGCGGGATGTAGAGAAGTGAAAGGCAGAAAGAGGGGAGGGAAAGAGAGAGAGAGAGAGAGGATGACGAAGATGAGAGGGACGAGAAATGGAAAGAAGGCTGAGGGAGTAAAGGGAGAAGTTAGAGAGTTGGTTAATATATCTCTGGAAGTGTTAAAATCACACATGTGGATGCATAAATGAGTCTAGGCAGCATTTAACACTTATAATCTGACATGTAGTGCTGTTTTATGACGTGTGTGAGAGTGTGTGTGCGTTTGTTACAGCAGCTTAAACAGACACAAATTGATTGAGGCTGGTGATTCTCTTTGTGGATGTGCAGGATCCTAATTCTTTCTCTCAAGCTACATTTCTTCCTCTGTCTCTGTTACAGTCGTCCTATCTCTCTCTCCCTTCACCAGCTGGTAGTTAACACTGCAGTGCACGCTCGCCATGACACTTTGCTCCCACTCGAACAAATTGCTTGCTGAAGAAATGACACTTCAAAAGTCGTTGAGATATGGCATCACTTTATATCACAACACAAACTTTACAGAAGAAGAGTTGAAGGAAAAAATACAGCTGGGGCTGAGGCTCAGAGAGAGCAAAGCCTCGAAGCGCAGAGCAAAACATGATCAATCACTCACTAATCACTCCTCAGATGTTGTTATTGACAGGTGTCAGTCAAAGGTGCCCAGTGCTTTCAGGGTCAGTGTGTCCGTGGACAGCAGGGTTAGAAAAGCCAAAGGATCAGCGTTGACAAGTTGTCAGCCTGAAAAATACTGACACGCTGTAGTAAACAGTCTAAATATCGTTGATAGTGCGTCTACATCTCCCATTTGTACAACAAGTGGCCAACAGATGTTTTGAACAAATGTAAACAGTTGAGAGTGTAGAAGCATCGTGTCCCAAGTAAGTAACATGATACCTCATTCAACTTAAAGGTGCTCTGTGGAGTTTTCTCCTGTTCCTCATCTTGGCACTGACTGCTGATCAGTATGAAAGTATGAAACCAAAGGGAGGGTGTGAATCATGGCGTCCTCGTGTTCACCCTTTCTCATCACAGTCAGGATGTAAACAACAACTCATTAATGCATTTATTAACTCATTAATGCGCTACTAGTGGTGACAAACCCCACTGGGTATCTTTAAGGGGTCTGGAACATTTGCGCCAATTTTGATGTCTTGGTGTGATTACAATAATAATATCAATAATATTGTTCTTGTTAGATTTTTCTCATGTTTCTCAGTTTAATGGATCATAACTGTCCCCATCCCCATACTGTGTTTTAGAAATCGTAGGATAAGCATGTAGACTGTTTTCCAACCCATGCGGCCATTGGTTTCCATTTTCTATGGGTGTCAACTTGCAGAGGCTATAAACATGTTTCAGACAGGTAATGCATCACATTTAACATCACTGTGTTTGATCAGCCTCGAGAAGTAACGTAGCTGATAGCAGGTAGCATTCGGAAACTCCCCCTGTTGGTGCTCATAGCTGCTTTTGATGAAATTTGTATGGCTGATTATGCCAATTTTAACTGCATTGATCAGTTGAAAGAATTGACCCAAGCTACAGTGATTTAATCACTCCAGCTTCAGCAACAATCAATATTAAATGCTTTGACTCTCACTGCTAATACTATAACTGGAAATTATTTATATTCCTCTATTTCTTTTTCTCCTATTCATGCACTTGAAGATATTCACTGTGCAGATCTAGTGCTCTGCTTCCAGGACCGTTTTATGGAAACAGACTTTTACACTGTTTGCTTAAATGCAAATAATAATGCAATAATGCAAATGCAAAAAAAAGTTTGTCTCTTTGTGAATGCTGAAATGATACATCTGCACAGTCTTACCTAACAGAGTAAGAATAAGGATACACTGGAACACACTGGTGCAGTTGTACAGTTTTGCCTGATCATTACTGAATCAGCCCATGATTTTCTAATTGAGGCAGTAATCACTTGATTCAAACTACCAGCCAGTGACTTGTGGATTTAATCACTTTTCTGATGAAGATAATGATGAAGAACATAGCTTGTGAGAACATCTGATTCTTAAATTACAGATAGCAGAGTTCCTATGAGCACATCACTGAAGTTACTGTTCGCTTTGCCAACAGCAACATATTTTTTAAGATATTCATGATTTATAGCATATAGGAAAACCACCAGTGAAAGTCCAACAGCACATGAACATGCCTTCAGACCCAAATCAGGAAACGTCTAAAAATGTCAATTTATAAATAGAAAAAAAGCTGCTGGGTTTTCCGTGATTGCATCTGAGTGCTGTGGAGCAGACAGGCACTAGCAATAGAGTTGTTGTCAAAGCCATTATTGATTTAGTAGTGATCGGTAGAGCAGAGATTGATCTTCTGTGTTTTAATAAAGGCAGGAGATACAGTAAGTGTTGAGAGTAATGAGTGTTCGACGTGTGGCCCTCACACAGCACTAAATCTGTGACACAGAACGCTTCCTACCTCTGGTCACATAAAGTGAACGTTTCTCAATGTAACAACAAACACATTATAGAGTGTACACCGAGGAGTGTGTGACGTGGTATTTTAGCACATAAAACACAAATTTGGTTTACAAGAGTTGTTTGCTTGGATGGGATTTTGTGATTTATGTCCTCGCCGATATAGTGAAGTGAGGACAGGGTTTCTAACAGTTACTTTGGCTTCTATAAATCTTTCTGTTTTTCATTGGGGTGCCGTGAACACACACATTGTGATGGTGCTTTCAGATCAAATGGGGCACAGCAGTGATGGCTTTTTACTCTCACACAGCCTTTATTGTGTTCACTCTAAAAATACGTCCTCATGCATGAACCACACCGTCCTATGACAAAGGATAAAAAGAAGTCTTTTATTTTGGTATGAGGCGCTGTACCACCCTGATACTGCCTGTTCACATTGGTAGAAATACACAAGGACCCAAGAATATAAACCAAAGGAAACGAGAATGTCACTGAATTTCAGCAGACTATATCAGTGTTGTGCTGTACAACTTCACGCAATGTACACCATGGGTATGCTTAAAACATAAATGGATGGATAAGGAAACACCAGACTGATTGATCCCTTTGATGTTTAAATGCAAAATATGATGCTCAAACTCCAAGCAGTTAGCTTAGCTTAGCATCAGGACTGGAAACAGTGAGACAGCTAGCCTGGCTCTGCATGAAAATGTCAAAATTGGCCCTCCAGCACCTCTAAAACTCACGACTTAACATGTTGTCTTAATGGTATGTTCCATTAAAACACTTGTTATACCTCGTGGTTAATGGTGCATATCACACATCGTAGCATGCTTAGCCACCAGGACGCACAATACTGGGCAATATTTTATTTACACTGTGACAGCACAAGGATTAGAGTCCTTGTCTGCTGCTTTATAGCTTCAAGTTGTTTTCTTGTAAATTATGGATCAACGTGTCCTCGGGCAAGTAGAAAATAGATATTAGTAGTTCTTTTAAATGCCTCACTCCAGGATATGTGGCCCTTGACCCTGACCCAGATATGGCTGTGTTAATAGAGACAATATGAGCGAGAGATGACCCAGGACAGTGACAGCAACAAAGTGCTGCTCGGTAATAAAGTAGCCTCCAGTGAATTCTGCGTAATACCCTGACACGATCAAAGTAAACACACATCCGGCTTCTTTGTTTAAAGCTTTCTGTCTTAGATGCAACACAATCATTTTACATAATGACCCCAAACAACTGAAGCATAAACCTAAGAAGTAAAGAAACCTTCTGATGAAAAAAAACAAATAAGACTCTTATTTGTGATTTCTGTGACCTTAAGATCATCTGAGATAAACAAAGAATAAAAAAGCTTTTTTTATGATTACAAAGCTTCCGTGGAGCATCCTAATTAATGAAGATAGCCTGCATTAAAAGCAAAAGCTTACTGCATTCTGGCTTATTTCATCTGAGTTTTGCTTGCATTTTATCTCTTCTGCTGCAGATTGGATGTAGATGTTCAAAGCGCTGTTCAAAGTGCATATTATATATAATTCTGTGGCTCTTAAAAAATAAATCTGACAGAAAAACAAGTTCAATACATTGAGAATTTCAAGAGAGTTTTACCCAAACAGTGCATGACACTGAAGAAATGCTTCAGTTTCGTGAGACTCTCTTCTCATAACTTCATCCAATTATAGATACTGTACACAGATGATATATGTGCCTCACGCAATCGTATTCCTTAATAGGGATAAACACACTGTTTGTGCTGAGCATTGAAAATACACTTTCTACAGAATGTAATTATTGCTGCTTGTTTGCACCACATTAGTTTTCTGTTCTCAGTTATCAGGGTGTAGAAAGAATGACAGGTTGACCATAAGAGACATTCAAAAGTCTCAGTTCTGGTGCCATCATAAAAAAGGCCACTGAGCTACTGCATGTACTGCAGACACAGGCTCGGAAATCTTCAAGCTGTTAAGTTAATAGAGACCCACAAGTTCAATGCCTTGCTTCGGGGCATAGACAGATGGTGATGTATAGGAGGTGGATAAGTTTAACAGCAAATCAGAAAAGTACTATATTTTCACTGTGGAAGTCATTTTAGTCCTCATTTCACTAGACATTAGCATGTGGCAGCTCTGTGCAATAATGGCCGTCATCAGGTTTGATTTCAGCACAAGCTGCCATCACGTTAACTGCTATTCACCATCAGAGCCGCTGGGCATTAGGTGCTCCTGGAGGATGAAGCACGGCTTGATTGTAGCATTTTGCAGCTGATTTGGGAATTTGTTTGTCCGGTCATTGTACTGCCTCTGTGTTCTGATGACATTTAGTAATATCAAACCAAACGGCTGTTGTCTGCTTTACGTCTGCAGGAGATAAGAAATGTTTTTGCCATTTTTGACTGCTTCACTCTCTGCACTGTAAGCTATAGTAACACACATGAGAAGGGCGGTCAGCAGATAATGAAGGAGATGATGAAGGTGTTCCAGATCTTAGAGTTTGTTAAAACTTAAACTTAAAACTTAAAAAGAGTTGATAAACTGAGTGGACACACTCTAAATGCACTAAACTAACTCTCCTTGCACAAATTATCGACAGTTGGATTTAAAGGGGTTTTTAAATGCGTTCAAAACTTGTGTTGACGTGTGGAATTTGAAGGTTCCTGGCCCCAGAAATGCAGACACAAAATTTGTAACTGAAGGTCAACTATGAAATGTTTTCTGGAGCTTTCAGCCGCACCTTATGGCTTCAGCAGCAAATGGAGTTTGCTCAGTTGTCATTGAGAGTGAAGAAAATATATTTACAAATAAATAGATTAATACTTCAATAGATATAAGAAATATAATTGCAATATGAACTTTATTCATAAAGTAGAGTAAGTAGAATTTATAGGTACCTCATACATAATATTTGGTCATGTTTTGCGTGGTCATAACTGTGTTATATTATCTTCCATTTATACATAAGTTAGGAAAGGAGGAGGTTTAATGTAATATAATTACACCTCCTCCTTGTCTTTTTATGAGCTCACAGCTATTGTAGTCTATTAGAAACAGCTGAATTCTTTATTCTTTATTGCATCCGAATGTGAAAATCCAAAGGTTGTCTGATCCACAGTATATCAGATGAAATGTTCCCGATCCTGTTCACACTTACTCACTGGTACCATAAAATGTATATTTTCTTTGATACGTTCTGATTCCAAAACAAGGCAAAGATGGAAAATCAGCCTTTGGTGCTCTTTGTCAATCTCACACTCCTTTACTCCAACCTCCGACTGCCTTCCCTTTTTGTCATCAGTTTTTCTCCCCCACCTCCCCCTTTCTTCTATATCGTGGGCTGTAAAGCAGCTCTGACATCTGAGGACCTTGATGTCAGCTACGCTTTGTCTCGAGTCAGGACAAGTCGATTGATTAATGACTCTCTTCTCGCCCCCTCTCTCCCCCCCTCCTTCTGCCCAACAGTGTCCGATATATGAGCTACTCCTGCATTCCTGGGTCACGTCTGCATTCTCTTCCTCCCTTGTTGTTCTCTTCCACTTATAACTGCATGCGCACATATGGAGTCACATCGAAGTTTTTGTCATCTCCAATTTTCATGTCACAATAGCATATAGAGAGGTGTGTGTATGGGGTGTGTTTTCATTGTGAACTGATCAGAGAGGAGCAGGAAAAGACAAAACTGAGTGGCAGATGAATGCAAGAAACAAAGAGTAAGGAAAAGAGAAAGAGAATAAGAGAGCTAAAAATATCCACCGCCACCTTTAAGTCGCGTTGCCGATGTTGTTGCTGCGTTTAGTGCTTCAGTGCATCTGTCACTTTGATGAAGACGTATAATTGTGAATCAACTCTTGTTTATTGTTAAGTGCTTTCTCAGGTGCACTCACAGATAGACGCCAAAGAGTGTGTGTGTGTGTGTGTGTGTGTGTGTGTGTGTGTGTGTGTGTGTGTGTGTGTGTCTTCATGTATGTATATACTGTGCAATGTGTGTGTCCTTGCTTGTGGAAAACATGTATATAGATTATGTGCTATTCTCTGCAATTATCCATGTTTCATTTTATGTTTCACATACAATTTTCCAGCAACTCCTAATTGACTTTTAAGTTTTTTAGTTGAATCCATTACTCGCAATTAAGTTCTTGTTTTGAAATGCTAAAAACAAAAGGCACCACCCTCCAAGATCTTTAAATCCAGAGTATCGCTCTCACTGCAGCCCTGTCCACACCGAGTCAACATGTGGAGAAATCCAAGGCATATATTTGAATACAATTCTTGTATGCAGAATTCTTTAAGCACCCATGTGCTGTGTGCATCTGTGTTGCGCGCCCAGCTGTGTCTGACATTAGGTGGCTGTGATGGAGAAGAGAATGGAGCTGCCATATGTTTTCAAGTCTGCTGTGACAGATGTCTGTAAAACTAGGGAGAGCAGTAGCTGGTAATTAATTCCAATAAAATAGGGATATTAATTTTCCCGTTAGTTAATCTGATGTCATAAACAATGATGTCATCCTCCAGCATCCTAGATGTAAATACTGTTGATTATTGTAGGACCATCAGCACGAAATATCAAATGTTCTTCAGTCCTGATGAAGCTGGAGGTGATCCTTGAGTGGGTGGGAGGGGAGTGGGTGAACTGACCAGTGTGAGGAAAGGCCCTCGGCCTGTTCACTTGCGTGCAGTAAATGCTGGCTCGTTGCTCCATATTTTGCATCGTAGTCGCCTCGTGTCTGGCAGCTCCTAACAGCCAAATAAAATATTCTGCTGTGGAGAAAGAGGTGATCTAACAGGCAGGAAGATCTGGGAGTTCTTCTAGGAACATAACATGAAACTAGGCTAAGGCTTTATAAAGAAGCAAGGGGACCCCTGAAAGTACAGATCCACTCCAGTGTAGTAGTGGGGTGATCTCTTTCAACATCCTGGCTGCATTTTCTTATAGATTTTAAGGTAAACCAGCAAAATGAGATCTGCAGTAACATAGGTGATTTGTACTGTAATAAAAGCTTGGCGATGAAATGATCAGAAACTGTCTAAAGTTGGCAATGTTCCCAAATAATGACTACGAATAAGTTATAGTTTAAAAAGCCAACAGTGACTGTTTGAGACCTAGTGTTGAAACCATTTCTTATTTTGTGGACTAGTCAGTGCGTCGTGACTGCTGTAAACTATATCCAACACAAGACAAATGAGGAGGGGAACAAGACAGAACCGTTTGTGAACTTTTCAGTCACTTAATTTTAGAGACAGTGTAATGACAGTGGACCTTTGTTCATGATTTGTGTCAACACGTTTAAATTCTGGCTGGCACAGAATGGGAAGTTAAATGAGGTGAATGTGGAATAACTCAAATCAGGTTTAATTGAGGAGAAAGTCAATAGAGACGCCCCTCTCCTCACCCCGCCACTAGATTCTAAAGCTCTAATTCCTCGCACACTTCTATAATTGACAGGAACACTTATTTTCTAAGTCCATCGAAATGACCACGGGGCTTTTATCTCCAACAGTCTCCATAGTTACAGACTATGGTTTAGTGGATGAGTGGGAATGTGTGTGTGTGTGTGTGTGTGTGTGTTTGGGGTGGAGGGAGGTAGCTCCTAATTGACTAGCTGTAAAAAGCTTTTAATGAAGAGTGGGCAGCCAGCTCTCCAATTAGCTGTGAGGGGGCCATCAGGGGATGAAAAGAGGACGGCAGATCAGGAGAAAGGGGAGGACCAACACAGAGGGGGGAGAAGTGGAAGGAACTGAGAGAATCATAGGGGCCCAGAGGGTGAGAAGATAGGCGTTCATCTGAAGTGGGGTGAATGAGAGTGAAACCATATGTTTTCTCAGTGTTCACCTCTAGTGCTATTCCACAGTTTTATAGTCGGACAAACACACCCAAATAAGCCACCATCATCAACAAAGACAGTAAGAAACAACATGAATTCTCCAGTTCTGCGCTGCACATTTTACTATATCAATACGCTGTAAACACCCCCATGCACTTTTCTCATAAACAAACTAAAGTTTGCATTCAGTGTTTGTACCCTTAAGGTCTACCAACATCTAGACAACGTCTTGAAACGTTTGAAAGGCTTCTAAAATGTTCATTGTTCATTGCATCCATGTTTGCTTACTAGCAGTCTTCTTCTTCTTCCTTTCCTTTATTGGTGCGCTGCTGAAGTTTTGGGCATGTCGGTGATACTGATGGTTGTTCAGCAGTATAGCGTGAAGCCAATGAATTTGTATTGGGTCACCATGTGCAGGTGCCCAACATAAACAAAAGAGGTTCACTGATTCAAATATTGCTCTGTTGCACTGCCAGTGGTTAAAAACTCCACAGGGTACCTTTAATTATGGGTATGAAATACTCCATACTCAATGTAAACAAGTAAGTGCATTATATAGAAGATGAGAAGCTCCATTAAGTACAACATGTTTAGGGTGTAAATTAAAGTGATACAGCAAACAGCATCTTCATGACAAGGGGCATCCAGTTTTTACAGGAAATGGGGTCTTTATTTTGAGAATCATCTGTTAACATGCTAACAAGCCCTATGACATACAAGTCTGAGTTTGTTTGTCACTGAAGTCATTCTACTTCTTTGGAATTAATTGATAATACCAATGATAATAATAATGATCTGTGCCACAGTTCACTAAACACGTACATGGTGAAATGAGTTCACATCATATTTTGCAGTTATTGATGTGATATTTCAAAGTATCAGTGCAAAAGATAGACTTGCTATCAGACCTAACTGGAGATCTTTCTTTTTACAAAGTAAACATTTAAAGCCAAAGTATAATAATTATCCTTTAATGCCTAAGCTGATTACAAAGAACCCACTATCACACTGGAGTAACTGCCAATTAAACAGAGCACCTCAAAGGAGCTGGACACATTTCTTTACTGTCTTTGAACAGACCTTCCTACCGATAAACACACATAATTAGCTGTTTAGCCGCTTCTTTGGAACTCCCACTTTATATGAAATATTCACGATGGAGCGATCAAGATGAAAGACAGATGAGAAGGAGAGAGCGATGATATTGTAGTGTTATGTACATCATTTTACCTGTTCAGCAGTGTTTTTACTGTACATATTGTGTGAGATGTAACCGATCAGGAATGTAACACCAGCTACTGCCTCACTCTGGGTTACATAATTGATTGACATCATGTGATTGCAAAGTGAGCTTGAAGCTCTACAGAAAAAGGTACAACCGAAGTGAAACGGGAGAAAGACAGCCCCGGTGGTAACTTGTCAGAAATATATTGAGAGTATATTCGTGATTGAGCTGTCGATCCTCAGGGTTGAAAGACATAAATATTGCAAGAGGAAGTGATATTACAACCAGTGGTTAGGCTTGGGAAATCTGATTTTAACACATCTATAAAATATTCCTGAGTAAATGTAATCCAGCTGCATCAGATCTAAGTACAAGACCAGAAACAAGACATGGTTCAGACTCATTCATTCAGTGTATTTAAATTAAGTGTGTGTGTGTTTCAGGTGCAGTAGAGGTAAGGAAAGAAGGTCTGGAGGCTCAGATCAACCGCCTGGCTGAACTAATCGGACGACTGGAGAATAAGGTAAAGAATACAAGCACTTGTAGGGGGGGCATACATTAATTCCCTGGAGGTTTATATTAACTCTAACTTAATCCAAGTCTAAATCTTACAGGATATGGCTTTCAATACTCAGTGTAGAGTTCAACTAGACTGTAGACTGTGAACACTACTGCACTGCTGGTTTCTCCCTGTGTTTTTTGCGTCACTCCTCCTTTACTGCTACAAACAGCACAAGCCAGTGGTCTTGTCCTCACACTAAACTTTTTTTTACCAACTTGTCAGCATTTGGAGGATTTGTAAGTTGGAGATGTTCCCTTGACCAAATTGGGCAGTGGGCTGAAGCCAAAAGTCTGCAGAAGACAGGCAAAATTGAGAAAATGGAAGAAGCAGGGGGTTGATGAGGAGGTGAAGGAGGGGGGTGGTTAAGAAGTTAATTAACACTAAATGATGGAAAGGAAAGGATGGATGGGGGCCGTGGGTGAAGAAAGATACAGAAGAGGCAATTACAGGCAAAACATCTTTTCATCCATCACCTCATTCCTCCCTTCATCCCCTGCTTCTGTCTCTTCCTCCCCCTCCCCCTCCCTCTTTGTCTCTCCGTTCCTGTGCATTGCCTCAGCTTTTTCCAGCACTGAACATGTTAAAGCTAATGGAGCCCCAACAGACTCAGCTGTCTTTGGGAGAGCGGGCCACTACAGCAGAAAGATCTAAGAATAACTAAACACAATGTACTGCCACGGGGGGGCAAACCACTTGAAGAAAATAGAACATGAGAGGAATAATAAAAGAGGAATGTTTGATCAGGTTTTTTATGGTAGAATACGTGTTTTTGTGGACGCACCTGTGTCTCCAACCGTTGTTGCTGTTTAGAGACGACCTTTAGCCCTTTAGCCTCAGGTGCTAATTTAATCTATTTCTAACTAATTGCCCTTGATTAAGTAGAACTGTCTCACTCAGCCGAGTGACCTCCATTGTAGAGGAAATGATTGAAAGGCCTTCCACTGAGGAATTGCTCAATAATCACCTGTGACCCTCCTGATTGCCCATAACTCTTCTCTGAGGCTGACGTGTTTACTGTGACCGTGGCACAAAGGCGTCCTCACGGAAAACTAAACACAGTCAAGTCTGATTTTTATACCTTTTTAGACAGGAATGAAGATTGATTTATTGTTGTATATATTTATATATATATATAATGGATAGAAGTAGCCGCTGTTAATATCTGTGAAAAGGGAAAAGTAGAGATGACAGTGATTTATTCATTCTCTCTCCATCTCATCAACATCTAAATCCAAAGGGACTCTGAGTCTTATAGTCAAGCCAGCTCCTAAAATTGTCCCAGTAACCAACTAGTGATGTTGGTTCTGGTTGTTTTCTGGTAACATTACAAGAAAAAAGGGGGAAACAAGGTAACAGTCCTCTTACTGCAAAGAAATGGCTCATGGTGTAACCTAAAAAAAAAAACAAATAAAAAGTTACACTGCAAAAGATTTTTAAATGTGGAGTTCTTAATTATTATTAATATAATGTGCATTATAATAGTTATAGCAGAATAAAACATTAGACTAAGCCCAGAAAGAAGGGTGTGTCTTTCTAGCTGCAGCTAAAGTAGATGAAATAGTTGGTGCATGTCTTTGAACTGATAATGAAATTTTGGAGTTGAAAGGGTAGCATTTCATCTTTTCGTCATATCATCAGATCTTAGATAATTAAGTGGCTGAATGCAAATAATTTGTCACTTCCAAAGCATTACCAAGAGTTATGGTAGGGGGGTAGGCACACTGTCCACAGCTTGGATGGTTCTGATGTCAAAGTCCACAAAATCTATGAATAAGCACAATAAGTACCTGTATCTCTAATGGTAGTGCACTTTATCCATTAATTATAGTGTTAATTGATAGTTGTCAAACTTTTCCCTGAGCAAGACGATATAGAACAAGACCCATATCGCTCCTGTGTGTGCATGTCGGGGAAACATGTTTCATTCACTCGGTAGTGCCTCAGTCACTGGATTCTAATAAAAATGTAGGTTATGGTTTCAACAGAGGTGTTTATTTTTTTCAGATTCAGACTGGAGTATTTATTGGTTAGTCCAGCCTTGACTTTAAAGGAATAGTTTTGAGAAATGTAATTAATTGGGGAGTCGGATGACAGGACTGATGTCACTCTCATGTCTATACGGTAAACATGAGGCTCCACCCCACAGACGGTAGGATTATCTTGATATAAGGACTGGAAGCAGGTCCAAACAGCTGGCCTGGCTGTGTCAAGTCGAAGCAGACTCCTACCGACTCCTCTAAAGCTCACTGATTAACCTACTCTACAATGTGTGTGTAATCCAAACAAAAACAGGGGGGGGGGGGGCTAATGAGCCTAATGAGCTTTTGGGCCAAGAAATAGTCCCACACAGAACTACCTGCAGAACCAAGATTAAACAAATGGGTTATGAAGCCAGTTTAGACAAAACCAGGCTGTTTCTCCACGTTTTTACTCTTAATGCTAAGCTAACTGGCTGCTGGCTGTATCTCTGCATTTAATGTAGATACATGAGATGGTGTTGATATTATCATGTAACTCTTGGCAGGAAGGCAAATAATAGTATTTCCCAAAATGTTGAATTGTTGCTTAAATTAAGCTCAAATATTAGTTTTGCATGAGTACAAAGCTTAAAGGTAGAAAGATTAACTTAGTTGTGAGGTCAAAAATTAGGATAGATGATTATAGAAGCACCACGTACTCACAGTGCATGAAGACTAATGACGGTCAGTATATTGTAAGTGTACAATGAAGAAATTCCTATCAAACTGTCAGCGATACAGCAGAAAATAACACCTACATGTCTTGAGCGAAGATTAAAAGCATTTGTAAAGATAACATTTCAGTTAATGACCAGAATATTATTATGAAGTTTACCATCATTCTGCTAAAAGATGCTGATTCTTTTCCTCCTTCCAGACTTAAAAACCATCCAAGAAGGAAATAAAGTAATACGATCATTTACAGGTCTTTCAAGGCTGCTGCATTTTCACATGATTTTCTACACTGGTGAAAGGTTTTCTTCATGAAAAGAAGATATTAAATCACCCTCCCAATGGCAACAGAACAAAACAAAACATTGTACTTACAAAAATATAGGTCACCAAACTTTTCTGTTGGAATGTGCATTTTCAGAACAATCAGAGCTAAACAAAAGGAAATGAATAAACATTCTCTCCTGGATTACATTTTCAAAAGACCAGATATTATACTGCAGCAATCATATCAAAGCAGAGAGTGGCTTTGAGGAGGTGTATTGAATGTGGCTTTGTCTTTGTGTCTCTGTTTGGCCTGGCATTACCTGCATGGATCACAGTACTAAGACTGTGCAGGAGTCTGGAAGAGGAAATGATATTATCACACCGCGTCACAGTGAATCATGAATTGTTTACTGAATGAATAATAAGCTAGCTACACACTGAGTGATGTAGCGAGATGAAAACAGTGCCCTGTGTTGGCACCAAAGCTCTGTAATGACACACATGGAACCTGCAAACCCTCCTCAAAGTGGCGAATTCATGTTGCCTCTGTTGCGTGGTCTCACTTTCAGATGCCCCCGCTGTATTTCTCCACGCTCCCCTGGGAGCTTGTTTGTTCTTTTGGTTACAAAATACGATTATTTATTGCTCTCTGTGTGCCACAGACAAGAAAATGTTTCTCCTGGAAAAGTCAGACTGCGGATGACAGCCTTTGATTGTAGCTGCACATGTGGGATGGTTGATGCTGAGGCTGAATACTGACGAGCAGAGTGATACAACTTAGTTCTCTTTTTTCAGCTCAGGAATGTAATGTTATCTTTGATAACTTTAACTACAGACCCAGAAGCTTCATAGCAACTAGCTGACGAATATGGTGGAGCATTTGGCTGCTAGTAAGCCCGATATTTTTCTTGTTGAGTTGGTGGAGACTAAAACAGAGTTAAGTGTTGGACGTTTGAGTTAATCAGGTGAACAGTAACACAACTTCAAATGAATGCTGATGTTGTGCCGTAGGTGCTAAATGGGTAAATAAAAACATTTTATGTAACATTTTAGCCACGTCAGTTTTATTAAGCCATAATATGTTAATGTTGTGTTTGCTCCCATGCGATGAAAAAATCAGTTCAGGCAGGTTTAAAAGAATACAGCCATTATTGATGTTATTAGTTATATGAAAATTCTATTGGGTGAACTGTTTTTCATCAAAAAATCTATTTCAGGGTAAGTTGTGCAGTCAGCGTGTCCACCGCTCAACTTTTTTTATGTGCTGAACAGGCAACCACACACAGCAGCTTCCATTTTAGTCCAGCTGTGACCACACTGTGTCACATGAAGCCCAAGTCATTCATCCTAGAATTCCTGTTTGCGGTAGCTTTTGTGTGTGTGTGTGTGTGTGTGTGTGTGTGTGGCTCACCTGGCCACTGTGCAAGACCCCGTTGCCTTGACTTTCCCTGCTGTGTTTGGTAAAAGTCTCTTGCCGCACAAGGGATGCAGACACCATTCATTCACAGCGGCATCAGTGACACTCATCAGTCACCTTGGTGACAGAGACCCGCAGTGCTTACTGTGATTTATTAGAACAGGTTTATATAACCCTGACTCACTCTCAGGCATCGAGAGTGAAGGAAGAAACTAGAAATCAATGTCTCGTCGTCTTCAAACACAGATACACATAAGCACACTGTACCATCATCTCACCTGGCTTTACTAACGTCATGTCTTAAGAGTGTACTTACTTACTTAAATGTTGAATGTGAATAATGTGATCACCCCCTAAACCCCTCGTCAAAACACGGGGATCGAACGAGAGCAAAAACGTGCTCTTTTTTGTGGTGTCTTTTTTTAGCCTTCCCAAAACCTGAATGTTTCTCTACTATAATGTAATCTGCAAACTTTAGCATGTCTAGCTAACTACAGCTTACTACAAAATACATGTTATGCAGTTATTTAGCTTGTGGAAGTTTACACTCCCACAATTACAGTACACACTGTATGCGCTACAATACAAAAAGCATGCAGCTCCTTTATTTCCATGTCTTCTGCATGGATCATAAACTGGTGAGGATGCTGTCTTTGTGCCAGGTACCTGTAGCTTTGGCTCTCAGCCTTTTAGCGTCACGCTGTGTTCACACTATGAGCAACAAAGTCGTGGCATCCAATTCATTTTCAGCAGAAGCCGGTGACATGAAGCTATTCCCGACAATTGTCGCTGCATGGTGTTGAGTTGAGTTGGCCTCAACCATTTTTAGCACTCCAATGACGCGTTATATTATTTGTTTCCCTACCTGCGTTCCATGAAGACCCGTCCTATTCCGTCTCTGATTGGCTAGTACTCGATGCCTTCCAGGCGTCCGAGTTTTGGCCTGTATCCCGATGAGGTGTTGTTATTCAGCATCCACAGAGACCAGATGAAGGGTTGAGTTGTTGCCGAAGTTTAGTAAATCACATACATACAGCTCACACAACAATGCTCCTTTATACAAAAAAGTATTTTTAGTAATAAACAGCTTCAATCTGTGGGTAATATTATTTCTGCTTTATTTGCTCACAACTTAGGGTAACTTACTTATGGTAACTCAGGGCTTTTTCCATGCAATGCATGAACAGTAAAAACACAAATACTGCAGACACGTGGAAAAACAGGCTTGATGTGCTGCGGACACATTGAAAAACCTGTCACTGGGACACAGGCCAATGTGCCAGGGCTAAGCACCATGCAGCACTTGATGACACAGAATAGTTGTAACCCACAGAGGACAATCCACAAATATATATCATGATCCACAAATATTTCACTATCCACAAACATGTATTTTTTTATTTGTGCTGTGAAGACATATCCACAAAAATAGCAGTACAGATTTGTTGATTGTCTTCTCTGGGTTACACCTATTGAAGTCCAGTAACAACTTCCATAGAGCGCAGGCTCATGTGTCAGGGCTGAGCCCTGGACCAATTTAACACCTGCTCATAACGTGAATACAGCATTACAAGCAAAGGTCAGTTGAGTCCTTGATGGTGTTACACACTGCATCCCTTTATCAGAAACTATAAAATGTCATCTAATCTTACCATTGGCAGCTCCTACATCGTGATGTTCAGTTAGATTTGGCATTTCAGTATGTTTTCATGCTGATATAAGTCATTCTGTTTCATTTCGGGCCTCCCTCACTGGCATGCATCCACCTCCTCTCTGAACCGTCCTCCCATATTCCAGGCTGAATTTTACTTTCATGTGGAAAAAAATCACGTCCCGCTTTCATCATCATCTTTCAGCTCCTAGCATGTCCACTAATACCTCTCGGTGTGAGTGACTAATGTCTGCTTCAAGCTGTGGTTGTAGTAGTTGCTGTCGTTGGTCTCGTTGATTGACATGTTGGTGCTGTTGTTGTTGTTGTGCTTCTCCTTGCAGACGGTCTGGTTTGATCTGCACCAGAGGCTAACAGACACAGATGGTACTACCAGCGCAGTAAGTAGACACTAAATGAATAACCATTGTACATTACACTGCAGCACACAGCCCCAGGTGCTGCATCCGTTACCACTGCCTTACAAAGGCCAACAACCGCTGCAGCAGTACCTCAAGTGTGCAACAAGGCTGAGACATGTAGTGAACACGGGACAACACAACCAACGGCGTCCCAAAATAATCCAGGTCGCAGTGCCTGTCCTGTGGCGGCAATCTTTGGAGTTATTTCCCAGGAAATGTATTTGCTTTATTTTGTTGTCTAGACCTGAATAATTCATAGACCCTGAATATGCTCCGGTAGAATTAATAGTGTCACACGCTATCGTACGACATCTAATACCCAGATAAAATAGTATATCAGCAGCCCTTGGAACATACAGAATATTCAGGGTGCGTGATACTCTGATAATGATCAATGATTCATGTGAAAAGCCACGGAGCATTGTGTGGGCTGTATTTGGATTGAATCATAAATCAGAACACTGTTACTTACAGAGGCTACACAATTTCACATACAGCAAAGAAGTAGAGATGATTAGAGAGTCAAAAGGTCTGAGTGCGTGTAAAAAGTCATAAGAAATCAGTATTTTACAGAAACACTGATTTCAGAGATCCAAAGAGATTTCTCTAATAAAAGCAAGGTACATATCTCACTAGATCTGTTCCACAAGGAGTTAAAAAGCAGATCTACTTCTCCTGTCTGCAGGAGACCAGTGTAATAATCACCTATTGCACTTTTATCCACAGGAGTCGGGCCACTTATGGCTCCCCATTAGCTGCCCACGAGCAGTGCGAGTCCTGACTAAATTGTCCAGTTGTCATGGGCACAGACGCAGAAAGGTCATTATAGCTCACATGCACTGAGAGGGAGACATTTGCCTTTAAAATGCATCTCAAAGAAACAGTCCCTAAAACACCCGACACTGCAGGCTTTCAAATACAATAAAGACAAGAAACAAGCAAAAGTAAGAAACAGCTCAATTAAATTGAGGAGCCGGTAAAAATAATGAACTTTAAACACAGAGAGGTTAGTTACTTGGTTCTTAAAGAAAGAAATCCTCCTAAAACACTTTAAGGCAATTAACTTTCACCAATTACCTCGCCTTCCAGGATTCGTTTGGTTGTTCGGTGGTCTGCCTCGCTCAAACAGAGTAAACAGGGTCTGGCAGGGATATTTTTGCCTTTGAGGTAATCACATTTGTACACTCACACAGACTGGGAAAACACTCTGCTACGGTTCCCATGGTAATGTAGCAGGAGCCTCATCTCACTTCCTCAGAAGTCGATAGCTTATCAGATGTACAAAACAATCACTCCAATCAGTGTTTTTAGGTGTGAAATCCCACACAGGAATTCAAAGCTTTGTATTTACACATGAGAAGATTTTAATTGCTAAGTGGACTTTTATAAATGATAATGACTTATTTCCTGCTTAATGTCCACAAAAGCACACATTTGCTTTGATTTACTTGTGATTTACTTTGCACTCAGTTATTAGCCCTGCATGGTGAATGTTCAGTGTGTTGAGTTGCTCCACAGTAGAATTCATTCTATCAGCTTAGATATGCTTCAGCCTGTCCTCCATATAGGCTCCCACTTCTTTTAATTATTTGAATTATTCCTATAAGGAAACAATGTAAGACATATATAAGAAGTGGATGTAGACACAGATATGTCACCCACTGGTTGCAGGTCTGCCATTTTGAAGCCTCTAGGTTGGCAGATCACCATCTTGGTTTTTTGAGGTCACGAGTGACTTTTCTGAAGTTTTTTTCCTCACCTGCTGTGAGGACCCACCTCTGATTGGTTTGTCCTAAAAGCATGCCCTGCTTTATCATCCATTTTACTCTAAATGGGACTATCATTTACAGAACACCGTGCTGTATTAAAGAAGTCCTGAAACGACTTCCATACAATCAAACTTATTTTTTTGAGCCATTGGAGTCGCCCCCTGCTGGCTTTGAGAAAGAATGTAGGCTTAAGGAACTTTCGCGACCCAGAAGCAGGAACAGAAGCGGCCCATTGGTCATGTTGTCCGGCCTCAAGGGTAGACACAAGTGTTTGTAGCTGCTCCAAATAGCCACACTTAAGGTGGAGTGAAAAAACAGCCATCACAACCAACACTGTTCAAATATTGGGGAACTGCTGCACATCCTCAGTTCAGGTTCAGCTCTCTGCCTTCATTTCCTGTCTGCTGCTTCAATGAGCCAATAAAGACAAAAAATGCACCGAAAATAATATTTAAGCCACAAAATAACCACTCAGTTCAAGGCTGCGTATGAATAAGCAAACACTCCAGTGTAAATGTCTTACTGAAAGAGTGGAATCTGCAGTGTGCATTAGCAACCGAGTGAATGTCACGATTAGGTTTAATAAGCACAAAGCCGCAGCTCCCTCTCTGCTCATTGTTTGGTGTTATAGAATGGTTGGTTGATGCGCACATCTATTATCTTCTGCTTCTTTCTATCCTTTCCAAATGAATTTATTTCCTCCCCTTGCCCCGGCCTTCTGTTACCGTTCCAGCGCCAACCTGCATCTGCTTTTTGGAGGCAGAAAACATTTTCATAAAAGCTGATCCTTGTATAGTTCTTTAACCTAAATAAACCCAGAAAAATGCACAAACAACCAGATCATCTTCCCTTAAAAAGAGGCACTGAATACTCAGAAACTTGTCGGCTTGGGTGGCTGTTTGATGGATAAATCACACATATGTAGGCACAGTATGCTTCTGAAACAATAATAGAAAAAGCTAGTGTTATAAAGATGTGGTATGCATGATTGAAACAGAATGAGTAATTCTCCTTCTACCATCCACCTTTCACCTCCTCTCCTCGCCCTTTCATCTCACCCTCTTACCCTACAACTAAGTGTATCATCCCCCCCCCCAAGCCCTGTGTTCCTCACTAACCCCCCTCTTCTGCTCCTAAACACAGATTATTTTTTAACAAGGTCATGCTCCTCTTCACCTTTACATAATTCCACCCTTCCTCCCACGGCCGGCTCAATCCATCCCCTCTGACCCTCCACCAGAGGAAAGATTCAAACCCGATTATCCATCATCTCCTCTCGCTTTGAGTCCTCTGTCAAAGCAATCATCCCTGCTCTCTGCACAAAGACGCCTCGGTGACTCTTACCACCACACAGGGGATCATAATAAGATCATATACTGTATGAGGGACACAGAGATGCTTTGAAAGTGCAGTTGTGGAGCTGAATTAGCATGGGCCTTTTACTTGTAGTGGACACTCATGAGCAGCATGCAGCTGGCTGACAATGATTTCTGTCATGTGAAGTGGATGAATCCATCACATATACTGTATCTTGTCTTTTGATCCCTGAAGGCACATCAGAAAAGGAAAGAGAGGCAGTAAAAACCAGTGCAGCTGAGCCTGAGAGAATATATAAAAGGAAAAGAAAAGGTAACAGTGAGTGGGATGGGGGATAGATTACAGAGAGACAAGAGAGAGACAATAGGGATGAGGAGAGGGAATGAGTAAAAGAAAAGGTCAAAAGGACACAAATATTTTTCTGTTTATAAGAATTGATGTTTTTTTATAGCGCCTGAACAGCACTAATTTGTCATTCTTTCCTCCTCTGTTTTGTTTATCATTACATGCAATATCTACTGTATGTTTATACATATGAAACGCATATTTAACTCGAGGGCACTTGCACAGCGCAACCTAAGCCAACACTCAACTATTTTCCATCTTGCAAACATGCCGCCTCCAAATGATCAAATTGCCCACCAAGACTAAGAGTCTACAGCCACAGTAGCAGCTCTGCAAAGCTGCATGTCGGTACAATTGTGCTTTTAGCTAAATGCTAATGTCAGCATGCTAACATGACAATGCAACATGCTGATGTTTAGCAGGTATAATGTGTTCACTTTCTTACTGTAGCATGTTAGCATGCTATCATTTTCTAGTTAGCACTAACCACAAAGTGCAGCTGACACTAATGAGAATGTCATTGGTTTTGCAGCACTGTAGGTATGCCATGGGACAAAGTAAAACTTCAAGCAGATGTTGATGCTAAAAGAAAAGTAATAGATCAACTGTGATTAACTGTAAAAGTGAAAACTTGTTAAGGTTCATCCTCTGGTCACCATGAAAGCCTGAATGAGATTTGAGGGTAATCTATAGTTAATCTAATAGTTGCTGAGAAACTACTCCAACCAAATAACCAACCAACCAATAAAAAGTTAAAATGATGTTGATCTAAATCTACAGCACTGAACTAATCTTTGAGAGAGCAGCCAAATATTCTGTAACACTTTCTGTAACACTTTAAGATATTTTGCCAACAACCAAACAGACAAAGATGGTACTAATTTCTAATTTCATTAGCAGAGCAGACCAATTAAAAACAATAAGAAATGAATGAAAGGAATGTGTGGGAAAACAAAGGAGAGGTGCCCGGTCAGGCATTTAAAAATGAGTTGGAAGGCTGAGAAACATAAAAAAAACCCTAACCCTAACCCTGACAAGAAGGGAAACAAAGAAAATTAAAGCTAAAGAAATGAGATGAGGGAAGAAAAGATGTCAGTTAAAAAAATCACATTTATTCTCTGTGATTAATGAGCAAGGCTGAAATATATAATGTATGCTCCAATAAGATGTAAGAAGGAACAGGCAGGAGGTGAGAGGAGAATGTGAAGTTCACAGAGGACCCTTATGAAAAATAAATCAAGAGGTTATAAATATGGATATTACCGTAAGAATGGGTCACGCACTCTACAGCAGCTCTGGCTCAGATGGCCTGCTCTTTGAATCAACCATAATTCTCCAACACCACCAGTGCTGACTCAGACGAGATGGAGACGTCGTGTGAAATAGGTCCCACCTTACAGCTTAAGCGGGTCGACTTCACATAATCGTGCTTTGTATGTTTGATTCAGCGGAAGGTCATTATGCAATGTAAAATTATAATATAGGAATCCATCATATTCAGAAGAGGGCAGAGTTAGAATATAAGTTTTTCCAAAGAATGTACAGACACAATATCAAATGACTTTTGTAGATAGACAACCATTCACGCACACTGCAGTTCAAACTGCAAACTGGCCAACGGGTAGATTTGAACCTGGAACCTTCTTGCTGAGAGGCAACAGTGCTAACAAGTATTAAATATAAATAAAATGTAGCAGTTTTAATATGCTTCATCTACTTTAAAGGAATAATATGTTCATTCGCCTTCTTAGATGTTAGGTGAGAAGTTCAGCCAGCAGCCCGGTTAGCTTAGTTTTGCTTAAAGACAGCTGGCCTGGCTCCCTTTAACAGTAACAAAAGCCACTTATCAGCATCTCTAAAGCTCAGTAATTCACATGCTACGTCTGATTTGTTCAGGCCACACAAAAACAGTGAATTAACAACTTACCATTATAGGAGAAGTAATGTGCCCCATTATCTCTCAGCCTGGAGCAGTACATCCTGGAGTTCCTGGCCATGAGATAACCCCCCTAGACAGTGAATTGTCAATTAAATTTGTTGGCTTAAAAGAGCTGATAAGCTTATTTTGATACTTTTGGACATAGCCAGGCTATTTCCCTTTTTCCAGTCTTTTTCCAGTGTTAAGCTAACTGGCTACTGGCTACATACAGTATCTACCATGCAGGGTGGTAACAGGCCTCTCAACTAACACTTTGCAAGAAAGCAGACAACTGTATTTCTTAAAATGTCTAATTTTCCTTTAGGCTGAAGCAAGGACACAGTTGTCTTAGTTTAGACTGGGAACAGGGAAACCTGGTTTTGTCCAACTGTAAGAAACTGTGCCTGCCAGCACCTCTAATGCTCATTAACAATTTATATCCAGCACTTAACTCCCCCATAAAGCTGTTGATGTACATTTATAGAATGTTTCTTTATGTGTCCAGTCTCTATGGCAAGTTAAGCTAAGATAACCATGTGCTGGCTTGAGCTTCATATTTAGTGTTCAGGCATGAGAGTGGTAACTCACAGTGAGAAAGCAAATAGGCACATTTCTATTTTACTATTACTATTTATTCAAATACATAAGGTACAGGCCTGGTTACATGTCACAAAACATATTTTTGTCCTGTTTTTCCCAGTCGTGTTTTGAGCCCTTTCAACCAGAGACAGACTATTTTAGCATTTTATATTTAATTGTATTTAGGGGTTTACACTAATCTTAATTGCAGTTCTACGTAGCATTAAAAGGTCTTAAAAGTCTTACATATGGCTGTCTGAAGCCTGCAGATTTGCTCCAGTGGAGCAGTTGATTTAACATCAGTGGTGAAGATGCTTGTGTGAATCAGGTCCCCCACGTTCATTTTCTCCATTCACATCCTCTTATTCTGCCTGCTTCTCTAAACATCAGGTCACAACCACTTCATACAGCAGATGATGGCTTTGGGAACTGTCAATTTCAGCTCCAAATGAACATTTTCCTCATCTTTCATCTCCCCAACTCGCAAAAATCTTAAGGGAAATAATTCAAGAATTTCTCATGGGGGCATTTTTATGAATACAATGTAGTTTTCCCGAAGAAGTGGTTCATACAAATAGCCACAGCAAGGTGATTGCATAGGGAGTAGCCAGGTGTCTCTCAGTCTGTCTATTACGCTGCTGTGAGTTTTAATGTGACGAGACATGACTGTCAATATTTGGAGTAACAAACACAAAAGAATAAGAAATGATTTCCTGTTGAATTTAGATTGATGATATATATATATACACACAGGCGCACACATACACACATATATATTTGAATTGCAGGCTCCCCAAAGACTGCAGGACTCATTAGACATTTTTGGACGAGAGGAACTTTTTCACATGCCAGTTGCAGTCCCGCCAACCGCCATGTTTAAAAACCTGTGTAAAACATAGCCATGGAAACAACAGCTCGTGATAAAAAAAGAAAAATCAAAGAAATCACGGACAAAGGGAACATTAGATTGCTGTATATAGCACAAAGTGATGTTGCTATACCAACCACCAGTCTGCCGGCTTGTGTTACTTCAACGTTCTTATTGGCGGTGCAAATGCAAATAGAAAAAAAAGTCCTTGATGGTTATGTAGCTCTCAGGGGAGCTCTCCAGTGGGCAGTACCCCTCAGAGAGTTTCCAGAAGTGTTTGGTCCAAAAACGCCTCTGGTTAGCAAGAACCCCTTGCCTGCAGAAGCACCCTTAAGCCAGACGAATCCCTGCCAGCTTGAGGTTCTACAGCACAGTTTGACCTCTGACCTCTCAGTGGAGACTTTCTCCCTTTGGGAGCAATACATCTGATTTTTTTTTTTTTTCTTAATGTGGAATAAACTTGAAAGCTATCAATTAAGTGTGACAGCATTGTATGAGCCTCAGCTAAAGGTGCTTTGTGTAAAAAAAAATGTATCTCACTATACCATTGTGATACCTTTAGAGTCCTTAGTCCTTATTGCCCACATTGTGCATGCTATAAGTAACACGGCACTAGAAACAGAGCACCCTCCTCCTTATTAATATCATAAATCAGTCTAGTAGATATGAACTATATGTTAAAGGATAATGCTGGCAATATTGAATATTTTTCTTATTCTCAACAAATCCCATGAAAAGACCGAAACCAACAATAAACACATGCTGCAAGTATTATGTGTGTATCCAAAGCCTGGTACATCTTCACTCCTCAGTACCATATAGTTACACTGGTGTGCAAAAACTATTCAACACACATCAATGACCCAGTGATGCACTGCGTGACATGTTTCTTTATTACGATGAACACACATACTGTAGTTTACTTTGGGACAATCAGTCCTGCTGCTTGGAACACCAAATTCAATTATTAATCAGCTTCTGAAAATAGCCCTCAACAAATGCTGTCTGAATAGATACAGCACTCAGCTGTTTTAGGAAAGTACTGAGTGTTTAAGAAAAATAACTCTAAGTGTGATCTTGCTAATGTCTTGCTAATGTATCACGTCTGAAGAAAGTAGCTGAGAGTTATTAGATGGATTATCTGTAAATGTCCCAATCGGTACTTATTCCCATTGCACGAATAGCCTATAAATCCATCCATCCATCCATTATCTATACTGCTTATCCGTCAGGGTCGCGGGGGAGCCAACCCCAGCTGACTTCGGACGAGAGGCGGGGTACACCGTGGACTGGCCGCCAGCCAATCACAGGGCCTAGCCTATAAATCATATTAAAAAAATCTAAAGAAGTCTGACTGGGTCATATAAGACTAATCAGAATCAGTCATGTCAGACAGGTCTGATGGTTAGAGAGATCTTTTCTGTCCTAACTTCATGTTTGAACAGTTGTTCCCTGGTGGCTGTTTTCTCAGTGCTGGAGATTTTCTCTCTAAATTCAATACCTCCCCTACGTGCATTAATCAACCAAAACCCACACTGCTTACCCCCCCCTCAACCCCCACCTCCCCATCTCTGCTGCAACACAATTTAGTCCACTTAGCCTGCAAAGCTGACAGCTTGCTCACTATATCTGTTCCTGCGTCTGTGTTTCAGTGTGTGAGCCTCTCTCCTTCTGCTCCATATATTTTGGCTTAGCCTTTATTACCTCCCTTCTGTCTTTAACTGACTTCATTGACCATTTTGTTGCAGGCATTTATCCAGCCGGCTACTTACCAAACAGCAAGACCTTGTTAACCTATTTTTGTTTCCCGAATGAAGACACACCTTGTTTTTTCTCTCAGTCTCACATTTTATGATCCATTTTTTAATCATTAACAAACATCAAACAAAACAGACAAAACAAAAACAGAGCAAACCAAATAATAATAATAAAGCAAAACAGTCTCCTGGTTTCACAACTAACAAGAATACATTAAGAAGATTTTGGTAAAAGCAACAGAAGGTCGGAATGAATGAAAGCAAACAACAAAACAAGAGAATTACCCGGAGGAGGAGGAAGAAACCATCAAAGCATGTACACACACACACACACACACACACACACACACACACTTGTATTTCCACCTTTGTGAGGACACTCACTGGCATAATGACAGTATCCTTCCGCAGCCCCTTACCATAACCATAACCAAAACCTAATTCAACAACAAACAACAATTCAACAAACATTAACCTTAAAGCCAAGTCTTAATATTCAAACAGCCCTGTGTAGTTGTGAGGAGCAGCCAAAATGTCCTTACTTTACAAAAATGTCCTCACTTTATTGTAAATGCGTGTTGCAGTCCTCACTATGTAGCAAGTACAGGAACACACACACACACCCAGTACAGTGTCAGCTATTTTTTGTTGCAGTCAATCCCAGCGCCTTTAATCGTCTCTTGCAGTCAGCACAGCATTATTTCACTCACATAAAGGGCTCCGTGAATGTGAATCACAATGTCAATATAGCTAAGGTACTGTGGACAATAGAGACAAAGAGTGAGAGAGTCAGGTAGTGAGGGCAGCGAGGCAGATATATAGATCCAGAGAGACAGACAGCAAAGTGGAAGTGCAGAACAGAGCTCCCTGGCTTTCGTCTCCACTACGGTGGATGCAGTTCAGGGTGAGGGACTTAATGAATAAGATACTTTATTTGCTGTTTACTTAACACAAACAAATGAATCAAAACTGACTGCACTCTCTATAAGCGGCTCATCAGGCACCCTGGTTATTGGGGTGCTGATGATGATGGGCTTCCTTGATTCACGTGACCCATGATATTTAGTTTGTGTTGTGACGTTTTTTTTTAATAGCTTCTTTGACATGAACGAAATACTTGTGAGTGAGTTTGAGTGTAGTTTTCAACCAACAGCAGCACTTTATGTTTGTGAGTAACGACTGTTGTTTTTTTATCTTTTATCTTGTCATGTGTCTTTGCTTTTGGTGCAGGGTGGATTTACAGTGAGCTTGCTGAAAACTTGCTGCTGCAGCTGACATAGTGTAACAGTATAGCATAAGTAGAGAAGAGATGCCCGATGTGAGCATTAGTTTCATCCTCAGGTCGTTTGTCTGCTTGACCTCATGCTTTGGGGGTTAGATTTTTAATGGCTGTTTTGCTCTCTCTTGGACAAACACCAGCAGCAGGTATTTGCTTCCTTTTAAAATTCCAATGGCATTGTTCTCATCTGCCTAAACAGACCCGAGCTGAAGGAGCGAACTCCCCAGTGCTCAAAACATATTTCTGTCAACATGCTTCGAGGTCCATACAGAGAAGTTCCTCACCAAAAATGCATCCCTCATCAGGAGATGTTAACATTGATTAAAAGAACAATTTAAAAGATGGATGGAAAAGCAAGAGATGGCATGAATGTATTGATGTTGGGAGGAATTAATAAGCAGTGAAGAAATAAATTCAACTGGGACAATAAAGAAGCAGGCGCTCAGTAAATCGTGAAATGCATGCAGTCATTTCAAAACAGTTCTTAGTTGTTCTGCCTCATAATAGATAATTATATTATATAAATTAGCTCATTGTGCTTTGCATATCAGCAATCAGAGTAATACAGTCTGAAAGAATGACTGAGATACGTAGGAACAGTTATGTAAGAAAGGGCATTAAAGAACAGTGACACCCCTGATGAATAAATATATGAGCAGGTTGCATCAGTGGAGCTCACAGGGAGCAGCTCTGTAATATATCTGTGTGTGTGTGTGTGTGTGTGTGTGTGTGTGTGTGTGTGTGTGTGAGAGAAAGAATAGGGATAAAGAGGCACGCAGCTTTAGAGAGAATGCGGTAGTCCTGTATTTGTCAGGCACTGACAGATAAAAAGATTGAGTGAAGGTGGCAGCAATAAAAAAGAATTTGTCCTTGGAAATATTTCAGCTGGTGTTGCATTATCAGGACATCAGTGGCAGCTGCCAGTTCAATTCTGTCTTCTTTATGAGTTTTGCAACTTGATTGTGCCTCTGGGATTCACCACAAATGCTAATACGCCATCATGTATCATTGGCATGTATGAAATGTACAATTTTCCAAACGCTTTTTGGATGTTCATTTTGTTTTGCGAGTGATTTGTGCAGAAAAAAATTCATCTCTTTGATTGCCCTATAAATAGCAGCGTGTCTGAAGAGATTTGTTGTTGTTTTATCAGGCAAAATATGAATGAGCGGACCTGCAGTCCCGCAGCGCATTAGTATATTATGAAACCTCAAAGTGTTCATTGCAGCCATTCACTCTCGTTTCACCAGACAAGCTGGCCCATTTATAATCGCAGCAATAGTCTCTGAGATGGGATTTTAATACACATGATAACATCAGGGAGCTACACGCTGCAACCGCAGTCTGGTTTCATTAACTGACGCTCTAATTGGAGGTTCAAGAATTTGTTTTGTTGTCGTTTCTGGCTGTTGATGCTCAGAGCTGATTGCCTTTTCAGCACTGCACATTCCCAGATATCAGCTGTCAGTCAAACAGTCTTGGCACATCCATAATTCCCAATTATGGATTCCTAATTATGGATCAATTAGACCCACATGTTCAAATCTCTGATTTGCTTTATCCACTATACATGCACAGCATGTCACATTAAAGCCACAGTCATTCAATGAAGCATCATTCAATTGTCTGTGTGCGATGTGAAAAAGGTCACTTGGAAATTGGAACAGAAATTGATTCCCCGAAGTTCACCTCAGCTCTACACACCATTACCACCACACCTTACCATCTTTTAGCTCCTTGTTTTGCTTTTGCTACCCACAAATTCAGTGTTTTTGTTTAGTCATTTCCGACTATAGCAGTCAGCTGCTTTTAGCCAAAGAATTCTAATATAATAAACCCACTGTACACTGTAGCAGCTGTTACCTGATCAATGTAATGGCAACATGGTAGCATTTAACAACTGAAGAACTAGATATTACCCTCAGAGTTGGTGGAGACCAAATCAGTGCTAACAACAAGAGTGAATATTGATTTGTGAGGTCGCCAGAAACACACCTATGAATGAAGGCTGTTGTTGCTCCGTGCTTGCTAGATGTGCACAGCCAATTGCTCGCTAACACCTGTATTTTGATCCAGTCTACTGCTAGTCCACTTTAATAGTTTACTAATCAAGTCACATAGGCTGAAAATGAAAAGCATAGTTTGACATGGTGCTGCAGGCCAAAAATGATGACAACCACTGTTATAAGTGTACTGCTGCTTATTGGAAGGCATTTATTCTTCTTCCCCCACTGCTGCAGTCAGCAGGTCAGGGCACCGTGAGCCATACTGTAGTCATCCATCTATTATTGCAGCCCAAAGGACAGATATGCAAATTATCCCTGAACTAATGAAGGGGTTCTTTCTTTTTTTTTTTTGTTTGAATAAATGAGGAATTCCTTGAGCCCTTGAGGGAGGAAGAGCAGGAGAGAGGGAGGAGGGTTGAGGATAGGGAAGAGGGACAGGGACGGTGAAGGAAGAGGAAGAATAAGTAGGAGGGAAGAGATGAATAGTGGAGGATATAAGAGAGAAAATATGGGGACATTGGTGACAACAGAAAGCTGCAGAGCCTTTAGATGTCAAAAACAAGAACTCAGGCAGCGAAGAGAAGTGGGAAAGGAAGGCCTGAGGAAAAGACAAGAAAGGGGGAGTGTGTGGGAAGATGAGGGGTTGAAAATGAGAGAAGGTGCGAGAAGAAGACCTGAATGTGGGTGACTGGTATATCCCAGTTCCCATGGTAACGCTAGACTGAGCCCCCCCCCCCTCCACATTTATACTCTCACATCTTTCTCCTACTCCCATTTTCACACCCAGTGGGATAACAGCATGTTAAACACACACATACATTCATCACACATGCAGTATGGTGTGTATGTACAGTATGGTGTGTATATACAGTATGGTGTGTGTGTCCTTGATAGATGGTGATGATCTCTGCATATATTGTACAGCTGTGAGTGCACAGCTTCACACTGGGGTTTGCATACAGGAGAGAGAGAGAGAGAGAGAGAGAGAGAGAGAGAGAGAGAGAGAGGAAGCATGATGCAAGCTTTCCAAATGCTTTACATTTGACATACATTCAGCTCACTAACATTTGACAGTATATGTAGGTCTTTGCTATTATAATACATGAAGTTTTTGGTGGATAGTCCCACTGATGGTGTGGATTTTCTTACTTGTGCGCCCCCCACAGGTTGTATCTAAAATGACTCTATAATGGCTCTATACATAGTAGATTTTAATGATGAGCAAATAAGCAACAAGATAAACGCGCCCCTGACAGACAGACGGCTGTTCTGTTCGACAAATGCAGGACATAGTATATTTGGCATGCAATAAAAGATAATAATAGTTGATCATAATTGTGATTGGATCATTCGTTTTACTCTCTTTAAATATAGTCCATCAATAACATCCCACAATGCACCTGAGATATTATATTACTAGTATTTTCAAAAGCACAGCTTGATACGTTGTTCATTCATGTTTCTGCATGTTGTAAGAAATTCGCCCACTTCATTTCTAAGAGGTGACAAGAGGAATGCAAAGAAATGAAACAGGGCAGACTGAGAAAACATCACCTGTGCCGTATGTTCGTAGTCTCTTCAGATGAGGCTCCAACGTATTTGCTGTCCAACCGTTTCTTTTGGGATAGACCCAAATGTCAAACAGGTGCATTTTTTTCTTGACGCTTCATACGTTTTGCTTTTAAATTTTTCCTTGAAGCCTTATCAGCTGCAGTTTAAACAGATAATGCGTGTGGCACCTGCAGGAGAGTCACAGCTGGCTCAATGACACTCTACTTGTGATTAGATTGTTCATTGCGATTTTGTGAGAGCGCCAAAACCGTGATGTGAAAATGTTGACAGGTCTCAGCTCTACTTGGCGGCAACATGAGATGTAGATCTAGAAAAAGCAGGGTGGGAGAATGCCTATGGAGCCTGGGAAAAGACAGAAATCAATGACATTTATACAAGCCTATGAATGAGGCTTCACGCACCTTCATGACATGCTGATAGTCAGCCACTTGTCTACTCAAACACACTTGTAGAGTCAATAGCTTCCAATAAACACACACTCACACACACTCACTGCATGCAATAATTCACAGACTTTATAGGTGCAAGGGGAGGTACATTTATAGATGTTCTTGCTGACACAACACACATTCACACACATACTGAAGAGACACCACCCTTTTATATTGAACGCTCAAGGCAGTTCTTAAACAATATAAAGTAATGAGCTGCAGACCAGGAATCTGTGTGTATTTCATAACTAGTAGGCCTTTAAGGAGCATTCTAACACTCACACTGTTTCGCCTGCATCAATTTAGTTCTGGGAAGGGTTTTCAACATGGTTGTCTTCAATCTATTGTGGACAAATAATTGTGATTTTATTTTTTTCCACCAAACCCCAGCGCCACAGGCCTCACATGAGACTTGAACTTCAATCAGGCTTTAAGCCGTAGAACACAGACTTAAGACTTAGTCTGAACTTGAAAAAAAAGGGTGTATGTAATTTCTAGTAATCTATTTTTTGGCTTTTATATTCATAAATTGCATTGTAGTCGTCTTCTTCTTCAACACTCTGGGCCTTCTGTACATCAAAATAAAAATAAAAAATTGCCTTGCAGAGAACAATTTAGTTCAAATGTCAGGCAGCATTCAGGATATATTATAGCCATGGTTAAGATGACAGCACCAAAGAGTTAGCGCTGCACTTCTTCATTGACCTTAACACTCAAACTGTTAATCTCTGCAGCTATAAAATCTACCCATTGTCATCAGAGACAAATTATTCATAACATATTACACAATGCCTTTTAAAAGGAAAGACTTCTCTCTCCTAATCAAAACAACTAGTGACTCTACTTATTGCACAATACCATCAGAGGCATTACAAGCACTGATGGACAGTTTAAAAGCTAATGGTCCTTGGTACATAGAGTTTAACAGAGCTGTCATTGTTTGGCCCCTCTCACCCTTCTTCTTGCACTTTAGTTCAATTTAAGTGCATCTCATGAATCCCCAACCCTGAGAAGATTGCTTTCACATACTCTGATTTGTATGTGCAGAACCAAAGTGGAAAATGCAGTCTGACATCTTACTGTAGTAACTGATAAAGATCAGGCTGATATCTCGATCCATTTCAGTAAATTATATTTGCTAGATGCATTTTATAGAATTAAATTAAGGCATCAAATTAGATCTCTTTATTCTTCCACTGTCTCCAACAACAGTAACTTAGTAGGGAATTTGACAGTTTACATTCACAATTACTCACATTAGACATGATGAACTTTTTATGTATGTTAGAGTCAATATTCTGTAATTTCACTCTGTTAGCCATAGGATAAATCTAAATTGGTCCTGGAATTGTGGAGAAGGTAGGCAAAACAATTTAGAAAATTCACAAAATAAAAGAAAGGGCTCTTCTTTTGTCACTGTGTGGGGCTGCACTGGGGGAGTGTAAACCAATGATATCAGCATTTCTAAAATCCTCAGCACAAAGTGTCAATGTGTTACTTTATTTCTAATGAGAAAGATGATGCTTTTGTAATGTCATCAATGTCAAGTTGTAGCCTTAAGCTTTTCCACATGCATCTGATCAGTCCGTCTTTCTTTTTCAGCTGCTCAGTTATATTCTCAGGCCATCAAGACAAAGATGCTAACGTGTTGCCTGGGTGGTTGCTGGTAGTTTCTGGCCTGTTACCTCCATGGATGTAGCTTTCATACGGACCATTAGCACAGATGTTGGCAGTGCGGAGAGTAAGAGGCTCCTGATTTATCTCCTCTGCAGGGTCAAACTGTCAGAGGGGAGCAGATGTAATTGTAGTGATTCAGTCAAAGAGGCAGGATGATTCACAGAGAAATAGTGATTAGATTAACAGAGGCTGCTGGGTAATGTAGTGTTTCTAATTGTGTTGGTAGGATGTCTGCGTGTGTGTTTGTGTGTTCACCTCCTAAGCCTGACTGTACAGCAGTTCTGCCACTTTTATGGATGCTTCACACATACACGGCAAAGCAATCATTGCCTCATAAATCACACAAACACACACACACACACACACACACACACACACACACACATATACAGACACAAAAACAAGACATATCTTCAGTGACGCACAGCCAGGTGTTCATTCTTGCAGCTTAATGTTGCAGTAATACCATTGCCTCTTGACAGCAATTTTAGTTAATGGCAGCAGATAAACAGAGCAGTCAAGAGATAAACAATCATTACATGCTGATAAAACAGATAACGTGTTATAGAAGCGCACTAACACACAAGTGAATGCAGATGTGTTGAACACTTGGAGCCTGTATGTGTACAAGCTCCAAGAGCTGTAGCTATTATCTGCTAAATATAGTGAGCTCACTTATTAGGATGTTTTACAGCAAATTATTTCCTGTTACACAACAACACCTCCCATGTCTGCAGTCACTGCCAGTTATCTTGAAGATTATTGGGGATATTTCTCTGGGAGAAGGGGGGACTTCAGTGAGAATCAGTAGCCAACAGGCTTAGCCTTCCTGAATATCTTGAAACACAGAGCAGGCAGCAGTGATTTCCTGGCAGATAAATGAGATTTAATCACATTTGTATTCTAGAGGAGGCCCAGAATGAGGCCAGAGAGAGAGAATCACAAGGAGTAGGAGGAGGAGAGTGAGAGCATGGATAGAAGAATTGGAGGGTTAGTGTTAGGTAAGGTAAAAATGAGGTGAGAAGAGAAATAGCACAGGGTGGAGGTGGAAGTGGAAAATAAGCCAATGTCAAGTTAAAAGTTGTAAGTAGTTTTGGCAAATGGAAAAGCAATGGACTAAATACTTCTTGGTTCTGTTTCACTCAGCTTGTATCTGTTAAACATCACTTCAAAGCTTTGTCTTATTCCATTGTTACGCAGATGACACCCAGTTGTATCTATCTTTTAGTCCTGAATATTTTAGTTTAACCGTCTAACTTTCAGCAAATGAATGCTGGTCAGTTCAAATAGTGGCAACAGTTCAAAAAGCAACACACCCACAGTGGAGCACTGATTCAAAACTTTCTGCCAAAAATGTAGGAATTGTTTTTGATAAATACCCGGACTTCAATCAGCAAACTAAAAGTACTGAAAAAGTCATACCAGTGCTTCCCAAAAACAGGTTAAGAACTTGAAGTTACTGTAAATAGCAGAAAAATTTAACCGAAACATTTATAGAACAGTCTTGGTATCATTTTGGTATCAGTCCCTAAAAAGCAAAGAGCAACAGCTTCTTTACTTTTTACACAAATATTCATCCATCATCCAGAAAGAAATCTACATATTTCACATTCTCTGATCTTTCACTGCAAACCCGCAAACATGGCCAGGTTTCCACTGATGAATGACACATTCAGACTTACCAAAGCATGAATGGAAAAATACTCCATTATAAGTAAGACTCCTGCATTCCCAGCCCTTCAGCATTATCAGAAAATGTGTTTATTAAAAGTAAAAGTGGCCATTCTGCAGAGAAGTGGTCCTTTGGGGGTCTCAAGCCAAAGTACTTGTTTAATATATAACACTATGTTGTATTTTATGTGCTTATTGTATGTTTTTTTTTTTTATTAAATCTTAATCATAAAAGGGGGCACTAACTACAGCAGAGGAGCAAAAGGTACAATAACTCCTGAAATGTAGTAAAGTATAAGTGTGAAGAATAAAAGGAATAAGGCTTAATGTTATTAGAAAAAAGACAGATATGGTGTTGGAGTAAAAGGTGGAAATGTAATATCTGTATGAAAATTAACTTGCTCAATCGCTGACGAGATTTTTAATGATGCTGGACACGAATCAACTAAGACCTAGGAGGGGGGAAGGCACTGCGCACAGGATAAAAATATTGAAGACTTTTCTGACTGGATCGCAGTAAAAACAAAGGACTTTTACTGTTTTAATTGCTGTTTTATTTGCTTATTGTTGTGAATGTTGTGAATTCTAATTCTCATGTAAAACACTTTGGATTGCCTTTGAAACATGCTGCCTTGCCTAAATTGTCATAACACGGAAAAACTATACTTTACTATGGTACTTCAGTCAACTGACTGGACAACTGCCAAGTCATTGCAGATACTGTTGCAAATCATCAGTGAAGGAGCAGGTAACAGTGGTAGGTGTAACAAGAAACCAAATTATAACACATAAAACATATAAATAAGTGCCCATGTGATATTGGCATGTGTGTATGTGTGTGAAAGTATATTGTGAAGTCTCAGTGAGACACTGCTGGAGTTATCTAGGTCATAGTGGATGAATTTTTAATTATACTGTAGTGAGCTACAGTAACACTGGCACATAAAAAGCTGATGATAGCAGCTAATCTCATCTGATCAAAACCAATGCAGCAGCATTTCCTTGGTTCTTCTTGTTGTAAATGGGATTTATACAAATAATTGCAGATAATCTTCCAGGCTCTAATTGTACAGCACTGCAAATATACACATGCACCCACCTTTCACACACTAAAGCTTCAGTATATTGGACCATTAGGAAGGAAGCTGCTGTTTTGTGTAGAAAGTTAAGATCACACATAGAAATGTTGCAACAAAAGATATGGCCAACCTCATACACACAAACGCACAAAGGCCACTGGAGATGTTATAGTAACATCTTATCAGTGTTCGACCAGGAAGTTGCCATTGAAACATTTCTATAGACTGTGTGAGATTATGAACATTCAGCTTTTACCGCTGGGAGAGTGGGACTGTGGGAGGGTACTGCCTCATAAAGGATTAGCAGTTGTACCACAAATCTTCTGGTAACTGAGGGTGTGATAATAAAGCTGCTATGGTACCTAGATAACAACACAAAGCACTTACTAACTACACTGAAGCAGACAACTGATGTTAGCTTCTATGATATACATTAGCAAATCAGATATGTCAGCAGCAGGAGACCACTTTGTAGCTTGCTAACAGCCTAACATGGACACAGAAAAATCTCACTGATTTATGCAATCGCCAGAGGTAAAAATCTAACGTTAGGCTATAAACAAACTACACTACGGTTGCATGACTGCAACATCACTAAGCTACTCAAGTGATCAATGTACAAGTTGGAACAAGCGTCCACAGACAGGCTGGGGCAAAACAAATGAGCATATTTCAGTCAATAAATGCAAACAAAAAGGAAATTTAAAAAGTCAAGTAAAGCTTCATTCATTGGTACCGAATGTTATGCTGTATATCTGTCTGCTTGGAACACAATGCCTTTACAGTAATATAGAAATGTAAAACTGACCTCCCTGTCTCTCTCTTCCTCTGCAGTCCTTGCTGCTGATTCGTCAGGAGATGGTGGTTTCCCAGAAGAAGCTCGGCGAGTTTTGCGAGGCTCTGAAGCAGTACCTGAAGAATGTCTCCACTCAGAGAGACTGCTTTCAGTAAGTCTCAAATTTTCACCACTGCTCTGCTGCTACTGCTGCTGCAGAGTAGCACCATAACCCTAATCATTTTTAATATTTAATGCGTTCCATTTTCAGTATCAGGACCTCACTGTTTTTCTAACTTTATTAACCACTACCTCAAATATTCCCTCTGCTGGTCTTGGATTTTGTCAGTATTCATTACTGTTAATGCACACACACAGAGACACACACACACACACACACACACACACACACACACACACACACACACCAAAAAAACTGTGGCGCTTGGAGTGAGTATTTCATCATTATCTTTCAAAAATTTGAAATAACTGTTGTAACTCCCAGGTGGTTTGCATCAGTGGGATTCTAATATCATGCTGCATACCCAATGTGTATAATATTGTACCTGTAATGTAGTCTGATATACACATGCCGTACCTATTAGAAACTTCCTGTGCCTCCCACTTGGAGCCTCAGGGTGCTTTGAAACAGTCTAATATCCAGAGAGAGTTCTCCAAATCCCAAACTCAATATGCTGTATGCATAGTCCACAGTCGTATTCTGAGCATGCCCTTGGCAAGACTTCAAGGTCCCGGCTTTACTCTGGCTCTGTTTCTTCTATTGTGTTACAGTTTCTCCAATCTGTTACAGCAGTCTGACCCTTGGGATAAAGGGTCTGCAAGATGTACAAGGTCTGAGATGTCCATATAGCACATAATGCATAGTGCATAACATTCAATAATTTGGGGGTAATTCAAGGTATAAAACCTTTTTAAGTTGCTAAACCAGCGTCAGCATATTTTTTTGGCACTTGGGGACAGCAGAAACAACCTTAAAACACAACTTTAACATCACATTTTAAGTAGACATGGCCATCATGTTAGCAAGCAGTTGCATAGTTATACTTCCGGCAGACACAGAACAACTTTATCAATCGACTTGAAGTTGTGTCTCTGGCCACCTAATTAACGTTGAGTCCTGTATTCCCTCTCATTTTAGCTCTGTTTTTGGTCTACACCAACTCCTAAAGGAAGGAAATGGGAATATCTGGCTGTTTAACTGCTAAATACTCTGCTGCGTTCATCGGTTAGGTGCTAATTTTGTCTGCTGTTTGGTGCTGGGCAGGTGCTGTACAGTGAGTTTATCACTGAGTCTGAGTCTGTAAATACCACTGAAAGCGGTTACTCTGATCCAAAAGAGTAAAGCTGTGGGCTGTGAAACCAACAGTATAGAGTGCTGCAGGTCACCAATGTGTCACCAATAAACACCACTTTATTACTTTTGAAGTATAAAACAATTGCCATACATAAAAAGTTAATGTTAGGCTATAAATAAACTATAGCACGGTTGCATGACTTCAACGTCACCACCCCTAAGATACACTGCAGTTATAATCTACGAGTTGGAAAGTTCAAGTCGGAATAGTTTGGATGGGTTTGACATTTAATGTCTGTAGTCTCATTTCACCATTTGCTAGCAACCACCTTTTAAAAACACGTAAAAGTTTCAAAATTAATGTGTGAGCTATATACCGACATATTTTGTGTCACACAACAGAACGTTAAAATCTCTAACCAAAAGTCCATTCAACCCACTGACTACGAGACGAGGGAATCGGAAGAGAGAAGATGCTAATTCATTTCCTGGTTTTAGGAGTCGGTCCTGCAGCATTCTATTCAATAACTAGATGAACTTCAGAGTTGAATGATGATCCTCAGTGGGTTCATCAGTACCAGCAGATCTTCTCAAATACAAATAGTAATGTGATCCATTGTTAATACAAATATATTGAACACAGTGGTTTTAAAATTAGGCAGATGCCATTTGCACCTGAGCGTCAGTAGGCAACAACACTATTTGTACTATTGGTGTTAGAGCTTTGTTGCAAATAGCCAATGTGGTTATTTACACCCAGGTGTGTGCTGGAAAGAGTAGTTTTCTGTTTAATGTACACTACCTTTTGTTTATTACCTTACCCAACCTTTGTATTTTTGGTGCCCAAACCGAGCCAAGTAATTTTTGTGCCTAAGCCTAACCAAACTGCAACTGAAAACTGCTAATTATAAAAGAAAATGTAAATATATAAACCAGCAAGTAAACGAATTAATTTTTACTGCTGGTCCTACAGGGAACTCAGGCCATGATCTGAACTATTCAGCCACCATATTCATTCGCTCTTTATACCATGTGACCAGACCGGGTGTAAGTAGACTAATTGCTATTAGTCTACTTGCAACCGGTCTGGTCATCTGGCAACCAGGTGCAAATAGACATTCTGTTAAAATTAAGCACTACCCTGACGCTGCTGGCTGACAGGACAAACTACATATCCAACTACAGTGCCTGTAAAAGGCATTCAAACCCTCCCTGATTTCATCGTTTTGACTTCACGTTCTATCGTTTTACATCTGTAAATCATAGTTGACGTAAAGAGGTTTTTCTAACAGTGTAACATTAAAAAGTCTTTAATGTCAAACTGAAAACAAATCTCTACAAATGGATCGAATTAGAGTAGAAAACACAAAATAAATGATTCAAGTGTTTACTCCCTATCTGTAGTAAAACTAAGTCTTCACTGCTGCAGCCAGTTGTTTTTAGTAGTCATGCAATAAGTTGAATGGAGTTCATTTGTTTGCTGAATAGGCAGTTACCCAGCATCTAAAAGTACTGTACATCATAACAAAGGAACTTTAACAAACTAAGTACGTATGAGGTGACAGACGCAAGAACATTTACAAGACAGTGAATATCCCTCTGAGTACAATAAAGTCAGACATAAAAATAAAACAATATGGTACATTTGTACATCTGCCAGGAGGAAGGCGTCCTAAAAAAAACTGAGCAGTACAGAGACATTGTAAAAAGAAGGTTCTGGTCTAGTTAGACCAAACTACTTTTTTTTTGGCAGTCACACCAAAAAGTGGAGTCTAATCCAAACAGCACACAGCAGAATCACACCATGAAGTCTGGCGGTGGCAGCATCATGCTGTGCGGATGTTTCTTTGCAGTAGACTCTAAAAGCCAGGAGGGAAACTTGCAGCAAAAGACATTTCCTTTCCAGCAAGACAGCGATCATATTTATGTAAGCTACAATAAAGTAGTCTGCCAAAGGTGCCTTTCCTAAGTGTTGACTAAAGTGGGATGAATACATGCGGTGGCTCTCTGACTGGGAGGAACCACTCAAGGTGGTAATGATGAGAATGTTTTCAGAGCATCTACATTTAGAAGCACAACACTGAACAAAGAATAAATCCTTTTTTTTTTGCAACTACCTGATTCTAATTTACGTAACAGAACAATGCCTGCATATCGTGTAGTGGTAATGTAATGGTGCCTGTGGGGAGGGGCTGTGTCTGAAGAAAATAATGTCCTAAAATGTAAGTGGAAATCTAAGTGGAACTGGGCAGAGGTTTGGGAGTTCAAGCAACTTGTTGTTTTTGGTTATTTAGTGCTGTACACTCACGCTATGAGGGAAAAGTTGGTCACATGGTCACACAGTCACAGTCCTGCAGTGAACCATGGCCCTCCCCTCGGCTGTCAGGGGGCAGACTACGCTGAGGAAATTCAAACTGCACATCTCGACCTTGGACACTCTATGTTTTAAAACCTCTTTTGCTTCTGTGGAAGCAGCTGGCTTCTTGATTTACTGATGCTGATCCCAGCGCTGTTTCTCCACCACATTTACCGCCATGATAACAGCTGTGTCAGCATAACCTTGCGTCAAATAGTATGATTGTACGTCTGCACTTTGTGTCTGTGACGTAAACAAGAGCACTGGTTTTTACAGGTGCAACCTTACAAAAGAAAGTCCAGTTTTGCTCAGCATGAGGAGAGTTTGAGCATCCTGCTGAGTTCTGGACTATATTTTACAGTCAGTAGTCATCCATTCATTCTCTCTCATGAACACGTTCTGTGATTCAGATGCTTTGTTTTTTTCAAGGTCTGCAGGAATCTTAACAACCCCTTTGCTAAGAAATAAAACTAAAAAAAAAGCCTTCAGTAAGTCACATGCTCAGTTACACCTGCAGAAACCTGGAAAACAGAGAGTTTTTAATGATTCAGCTGAGGTCAATAAGCAGCACACACAGGTGGACGGGGGCCTTCAGGTGAAACACTGCAGCCATTCTGATGATGCTCTTTTTTGTTTGTTTCTACCTTTGGCTTTCTCACTAGCTTGTTGGCTCAGTTGTTACTCTTTCACTTTATCAGTAAATGGGGGCAGTGCACTGCTTAGGTAAATAATGCATGAGGGAGGAGAGGCTTTGTTGATGTTGGATGCCTGCTCATTATCACTGAATAGACTTTGCTGTCTCTGCCTCTCCCTCTTTCGTGTCACTGCGTATCTTTCCTTTTCTCTCTCCTCATTTCCTCATTTAATCTTGCACAAATTAACTGTAAACATATAAAGTTTATTTGGTGTCTGCCTGCCCTGTTCATTATCTTTCGGGGTGAGTGTGTGATTACATGCACAAACACTTTATTATGTCCTCCAGCAGAGCTCACACAGCTCACATCGTTGCTTTAACAGCCCTGTTTAAGTGTCTAGCAGGGAGCAGCAGCCTGTCCCCCCAGTGCCCTCCTCAGGTTCAGGGAAGAATTACCTTTTAGACGTACACGCTCTGGCCGACTCAGAAAGCAGTGGGGCATCCAGGGGCATTAAATAACCCAGTAGCGCCTCAAAATTTTGCATGAAGCGAGCATTTCATATTTCACTCATGAATCTCTTGTATATCAAAGTGTTCAAAAAACAGAATATGCAAACTATATTATTATAGATTGTGAAGGAATCAGAGAAATAGTAAAAACTCCTTTCATGGAGTTGATTTTTTTTTTATTTTTAATTACTGAAATGTTTATTTTAAACTCTAATCCTTTTCAAAGATGGCAAATTTTTCATAATGTCATTTTTCCTAATTACAATTTTATTCAATGGCCCCTTTCATGACAGTGGAGTTGTCACCACTCTTTCACCTTTCTTCTCCACGCGGAGCAGAGCTCCCATGAGGAGCGGTCTGAAGAACATCACACATCTGTAGCGGCTGCTGATACATTACCAACAACCATTATTTTAATCACGAGTAAAGTATTTTTCAATGAAATAATTATTATCATTTACATTATCTCCAAAAGGACTGTGCATCATATTCTCTTGGGAATAACACACTTCACACTGAGGATACAATTGTTACAAGGCAAGGCCTGCGGTGTGAGAAAGGATTAACAGTGAAGTCTCTCTTTCTCTGTCTGTCTGTCTGTCTCACACACACACACACACACACACACACACACACAGAGAAAGCTCACATAATTCACCTGCACTTCAGTTAGTATTTGTATGACACCAAACACAAAGCTATCAAAAAGCATGACCTTAATCTCACTTTAAACCTTGAGCAGAGAAACACAATGGTTTTCAAATTGTTAAGTGACTAATATGCTGTATTCATTTACACACTGTAAAACTCTACAGCAGTGCCCCGACTGCAAATACTGTCATTTATAACACGACCTGACAGAGAATCTTACTCTGACTATGTCCTGAGATCTTTGATGGATGGTTGTTGTAATCAGCCGGCTTCACTGAACAGTCTGAAAGGTTTACCGCTCTGCTGTGCGGTGAAACACAAAAGGTCGTGACGGGTCTGTTTTTGTTCTGTGAAAATTGGATGGAAAATTGCATTTGTGATAAGAGGTACCCTGAACAGGCCAAAACAAGCACCAGAAATGCACCACGCTGCCTGATCTGCATAAACACAACCTCAGCCGCTCCACTCCTCTCACTTCCATGTGCTTAGAAAGAGAAAATGACCAAACAGGGACGTTTTAACCCTTTAACGTCCTCACCAAGAAAAAAGCAATGAAAAAATGTATTCTTTATATATTTTATTTCCTTGGGGCACTAATTACAAAAATCTATGTTTTTTTAAGAACAGACCCCACATTTTTTGAAATATTGGCCTCTACCAAACGGTTGAGATGTCGTAAGTAAAACATGTTTTCAATAAGATATAGTGAGTCAAAATGTGCTCTACCATACGGTTGAGCAGAAGGTTAAAGGGTTAAAAGAACGGACCTGGAGCAGAAGAAAACAGGGGGGAGAATCAGTTGAAGTGGTTTGATAATGCAGGGAATACACACACTATCTGGGCGCATATTGACTCTCTAACACCATTTTTCTGCTACCTGAAACCAAAATATTGCTGTCGTCTATGTTCCAACATGACAGTGTTTCCAGTTCATCCCAGCCGCCCTTAAATGTAACAATATCTAAGGAAACATGGACAAAGATCCCCTGTGGGTCATTTCCTTGCTGAACCCATATCTCAGTACATTCAGAGGCGATGTGGAGCCCTTGTCCATTACCTATAAAGTGCCTCATAGAATTGGCCAGTAACAGTCGACCTCCCCCAGTTGCACTGAGCAAATCACACACTGTTCCACTGTATTATGGCATGTTTCATTTTCACAGATTGCAGTTTCCAAGACCTGTGGTGCTAAGTGCTGTGGCATCCGCATTGTGCAGGATGAGGGAATAATTCACCATGTTTTATCCTGAAATCCACTGCTGTGTGCCAGTTTGTGTCTTCATTTCAATAATGCACCTTTAATATGCACCTGTTTGTTTGCCCCCTTCATTCCGCTATCCCTCTATCCTCCCTCTTTCTTCTCTTTTACTCCCTCTTCTGCTTTGTCTCATCTATCTATTCCCTCCTCTGTTATGCACTCATTCCCATTCTCCTCTGTCTCTGCCCCAGTGTGACTGCAGTGCGACTGCCGGACGGTTTGTCCTTTGTCGTCTATGAGTTCTGGGACGGAGAGGAGGAGTGGAAGAGGTGAGTTTTCAATTATGTGTGGCTTAAAGTACTTAAAAATAATAATATTTCAACCCTTAAGCCTAAGCCCCTGGCCAATATATGTCACTCATGCCAGAGCCTTTTGATTTTCTGCGTTAGTGCAGTTAAAGCTGGAGTCTTGCTGTGACACCAACAAGGAGCCAAATCAACGGGCAGGATGAATCGTCTGTAAATGCTGAGGAAGCCCATTGCTGCAAAATCTTTCATTCACAATGCTGATCCACTTTAAAAGTATTAAAAGTCATTACTGAGCGCGGACATTCATTTTGTTGTCTGAAAACGCCTTTGAGTCAGCACTCTGGCTCCTCTGAAAGTTTTTTGGAGCTGAGCGGGCCGTTCCTTCCTGCCATTGTTTTCATTGATTGGTGATTGTCAAATAAAGAGAGCACTCGCTTTTCCTCCATTACTGCCATGATCTCTGTTGGAAAAATTCCTCCATCCACATTTTAATTAGCTTTTCTTCAGTCAGCCTCTCGCCCCCGAGTTGCCGAAGCACTCGAGTTGCGTCAGGTCTTCATGATTTAGTGATGGTGCCGGGCATGAGGAGAGGCTGCTGATGTAGCTGCCTGCTGATCTGACTTTCTGCTCCATTGCTCACAGCATCCCACTGCCATTAATATTTCAAGTCTTACAGTAAAGGCTAGGGGCCGCACTAAGCGGCTGGAGGCCACGTGTGCTTTGCGTGCGTTTATGAGTGGCTGCGCAGACACCCGTGCTCGTTTTTCATGCATGGACTGTAACTACGTATGTGTGCGTGTTATCTCACCCTCCCTTCTGATTCCAGGCACCTCCAGTCGGCCCCCAACAAAGCCTTTCAGCATGTGAAGGTGGATACACTGTGCCAGCCGGAGGCCATGTCCTCTGTAGCCGTGCCAGGTCAGTGGTGAAATACAGCTAGTATGGGATTTTACACTTCAGCTATTGTAGGAGCAGGGCAAAGATTTTAAACATGGCTCAGTCAAGCTCAGATGATTTGTTATGTTTGTTTTCTCTCCACAGAAAGAACAGATAAGTAGGATGAACTGTACAGTATTAAAGTCATTATCAGATGGCAGTGAAGAACAAATTCACCTTCAGAGGCTGAAGGACTGATAGAACTAATATAGCAAGTTAACTAGAAGCACATACTGCAGGCCACTATACATAAAACATTTATGTCTGATCAAGGTAGACAGGGAAGGAACAGGAACATATTCATCAATGGCACTGATAAAAGGATATAATAATTAATATCTTTGTTATTCCTGTATTTGTCTTATCAAAATAATTGGAAAATAGTGTAACTTTAAGATATTCGAGGTAATAAAGATATAAAACAGAGGAAAGCTGAAAATCCTCACATTGTAGAAGCTGAAAACAAGCTTGAAAAGTTTTCCTGATAAATAACTGAAATTATGAACTATTAATGATGAATTGTTCAATTTCAGCACTGACTAAAGAACAGAGCAAAATAGAAGTTAGTCAATAATAAACAGAATATAAGGAAATGGTGTAAAAATACAGAATTGCAGAGCAGAACTGATAATGTGGTGTCCTCATACAGCCCAAATAGTGGCTGTCTAATTACTTGAAGTTCAGAGGCACTCTGAACAATTAAAGCGACCTGGCAGCATTTAAATGGTCTGACTCTGGCATGCGTCCATGCACCCAGGCGTAGGCTGTCAGTGACTTTAGGTGATGCCTGGTAGGCTGCCATTTGGACTTTCCTCTCGTCTAGCTCTCGTGTTTTATCCTTCTCTCTTCTTCACTTCTCCTCCTGCTCCTCTCATCCTCTTCCCTCACCCTCTGTCTTCTTTTTTTCCTCCGCCTCGCCAAATGTCTCCTCATCTCCGCTCAATCTGTTTCCTCTCATTCCCTCGCACGTCTTTCTGTCTGTGCTCCTCTCTGGGACTCATTTTCTTTTCCATCCCTCCCGTTTCTCCCTCTGTGTTTACAGCCGCCTGGTGCAGTGTGAACAGGGACTGAGCATGAAGACATTCAACTACACGCCAAGACTCCTGGACACTCCCCAGCTCCTCTTTGACCCTCCCCAACTCCCCCCCCCACCCCGACCCTAAAACCCTTTTTCCCCTGCGTTTCACCCGCTCTCACAACCCCAAAGCCCTCCTCTCTCAACCCTCACATTCCTCAACTCTTTTTGTAAGTACATGTTTACACAGTGCAAATGAATGGTGTCAACTGCAGTGAAAATTGAACAAACAGTGCATTTTACAGTGTGAGATTACTAAAACGCGTCGGCATCTCACCATAGTGGTTTGCTGGCTTGAGATATTGGGTTATGTCATGGTCATGTTTGAAGTAGCGATGAGCCACTGTCAGGTGGAGTTTGTTATGTAGCAAGGACCCTGACGTTGAATTTTTCATGTAGCAGTTATTGTTTTTGGGTAGTCCTTTTTTGGATGTGGCATTTACCACCAGTAGCTTATCAATTTAGCTGTGATTATATAGTAGCGGCTCATTCCACATTCGCTCCCCATACAGTGTTGTAAGTGGACATTATTCTCACATCAGCCATTCCGACCTCACATCTACATGTCGAGTAAATGAGCACTATCGACAGACCTAGTTGGCAGATTAGCTTGCAATCTCAGGAAAAACTGAATGTTTGAATTTAGCTTGAAGGTTATCTAGATGTCTAGTTAGCTGTCAGACTTAGTTTACTGAGTCCCTAAGTGACTGAGTTGGAGTTGTGTCAAAAACAATGTTAAAAAAAAATATATATATATATATATACACAGTGAGAACCATGAAGGCCTTGCAAGCAGTGAATGGGTTTCTAGGGATGAAGAAGTGTGTAGTTAAAAATGTCCTGCACTGACATGGACAGGAGCTGGCTAGAGCTGCTAAAAGCTGTGAAATAGTGTGTCTGCTGGTTCAAAAACTTGATAAAACATCAATACATACAGTAATAATAATCCATACAATGTCGCCCAATGTTCTTCATTTTGATCATTTTCCACTTTTAACAATACTCTGATAGCTAGCTGTAATACGCCACATGCCATATTAGCCCGACTTTAAGACAGCCCCTATTTCGCAAACGCTGTTTCGGTGAGATAAAGACTTTCCGAGGCCAAGAAAAAGTAATACAAGGAGGGCAGATGGAACATATCTGACTTTAAATGCATTAAACTAGAAAATAAAACATGTCTACTATCTCAAAAGAAGAAAGAACTAGAGAGAGAGGTAGAGCGTTCTTCTCAAGCAACAGCTCAATATCTCACTATAGGTTACAGTCCTGCTCACTAGTGCTAGCAGAGAACCAGGTTACAGTTAAACCTTAGGCTGTAATGCTTGTTTATATTGAAGTCGGCCTGCAGATGAATGCAGCCATCGGAAGAGACACCAATATATTTTATCATTTATAAATACGTGGAATTTGACCTCAAAATCCAAGATGGTTTCTCAACATTTATATACAATGGCTGCTGTGGGAGTAATGTCTACGATGCAACGAACACAACTCCAGGTTTTACTGAGCAAACAGAACCCTAAACTCAAAGCTTTGTGAAGCCAGACACCGCGATCGAATCTGTAGATCAGATGGAGACATGACCTGGCACCAAAGACCGGCCAGCAGGAGGTCAGGTCAGTTTCCCGTATTATGAAAAGATGTCAGTCTTCACAAATATTTGGGTATGTAGATGCCAGTTTGTGATTGACCCACACTTAGAGAAACATTGAGAAAGTTGGTGATTTATATTTCTTCATGTAGCTTTTATTTCATGAAACCCTTCTGGGTAAAGCGTAACATCAGGGTCACGTAAGAGGTGAGATGAATAGACTGTTTTGCTGTCAAGGGATAATTTCTGACTTAGACACGAGTCTGCTGCTACCTTGAGACAGAAGACACTGAGTAGAGCGATAACGGCAGCATCTCACTGTTCTCCATGCAGCTAAAGTTTGTTTCATTTCCGCCTTCTGTTTGTGTTTTCCTTGTCTGAATTGGCGATGGGTAGCTTATATTAGCTGTGTAAGTCTAGTAGAGATTGTACATATGAAAATGTTGTTCTATTACGATTATATTTGTATTTATTGACATCTTTTAGTGCTATGGTGCAAATTTTTCCTCAGTGGAAGTGGCGGGTTTGCTTGAATCAGAATGCCTACCATCAGAAAACGTCACGCTGATATAAACCCATCTGAATGACAGTGAATATAAAGCCTTAAACATCACCACATGGTAGGGGAGGTTTTAAGGGTTCCTTTTTTGATGTGATGTAAACCCCCAGTGAGCAGGGTGATGCCCACTAGCGGTCTTTCGATGTGGACCTCTTCGCAACAGATCACGCAACACCAGTTCTGCGTTGTACTGACATGTTATCGATACAAAGACAGTTTCAGCATGGCATTAGATTTCTGTACACCAGACTTTTTCAGCGATCAACATATCACTGGAAAAACAACCTTCACTCTGAGATAGGACTTCACACCACTTAGCATACTGTAGCTGACAGATCAACCACCTCAGCGTCAGTGTCTCTAACACACAATGATCATGTGTATCGCCACTCTTAACCCCAACTACAGCTCTCAATGATACCTATAACTCAACTAGAGGACACTACAGAAAAACGTGGACCATCAGTATGAAATGCTGGATGAGTCTGATGAGCTTATTCTTCTCATGTGACCATCAGCAATATTGCCCAGTGAAGGTCAGCTCTAGCAGCAGAGTGGCTCGCCTTACGACAGAAGATCAGGGTCAAGCTTTTTTTTTACTCCACGTAGTTTTCACATTGCCTTGGTTTCTTTCCACAAACCAAATCCATACAAGAGGGTTAAAGACTCCGCAGTAAATTATACATAAATGTGAACAAGACTGAAATTGGCTAAATTGACATCCTTTCCTTCCTTCAGCACGATTAACGCTGGGATAGACTCTGGAAAGCTATGATTAGGCGAACAAACGGAATCAATCGAGGTCGAGTGCTGTCGAATTTTTGCCACGTTTTTTTTGCGTTCTGCCCTTACCGTGTTATTGGCGGATTCGTTTCAGGAGGCTTGATCAGACCCGTCTCTGCTTCTGCTCTGATCTCGTTTGATCTTAAGCAGAAATCACACCATGTCCCAAACTGAAATCTCTTCTGAGGTCAAATTCAGGTCGAATGATCCAGATTCAAACCCCCCAGACGCCTCGCCTAACCTCACCACCACTAACACCACTGTAAGCCCACCACTGTAAAACAATCAGACTCTCACTCAGAAAGCACAATGTAAAAATGAGTGAATAGTGTGACTTAAAGGTACAGTATATTAGAGGTTATTGAGTATGATGAGAGTATTTAGAAATATATAGTATTACTGTTTGTCTGGTTAAAGGTTTGTTGATGATTCACTCCTTCTGTATAGCTCTATACTCTCAAAGGTGCCATCTTACCATCCACCTCACTGTTGAGTCTATTTTCTCTGTTTTCATCTGTGAATGACAGTCAGTCTGTCATCTGCCAGTACTGTGGTAGCAATGACCGGGGTTCCAGCTACACTGATACTAATACCGATCCAGCGCCGTGCCCTTCTTTTAGAGCGCTGAGCTGCATTGAGCAGGGCAGGACTGTGTGGAATATTAAATATACTGTCACAGAAATACGTATTCCAGTAGGTTTATAGGCATGCAAAGGCGTTGCTGCTTTATCTGTGAAATGTTTCTACTAACCTCTGAGTGTGTTAAAGGTGTCCTGTGCAGTTTTTGACCACTAGTAGCGCTGCACTGGAGCAGTGTGTTTACCAGCGGGTCCCTGATTTGATTTTAAGGTGCATTGCAGACAGGATACACATTCTTTTTTTCACTGTATTTTTCTGATAAACACTTAATGGCAGTGAAGCACCAAGACATGTAGCCAATAAACGCAACGAAGACAAAGGCTGCTAGCTAGCAAACATGGATGTAAACAGGATTTAAATCAAAAAAAAAAATCAACTTTGCAACTGTTTAATGAGGAAGGAAATGTAGTCAACCCATTTGTTAGACATCAAGGATGCACATGCTACTACTGTCTAGTATTACTACTACTGACACTCAGCACCTGTGCAGCTCAGTTGCGGTTCACAGTGCTAGTAGAGCCTGATTTGTGTGTCAAAACGAGGACAGGGTGAGTGAAACCAGAGCGAACTTGTAGCTAAATCAGATTGTCTGCATGTTACCTTAAGATTAGATCACCACATTCCTCCACACTAAAGATTTGAGTAATGCAAACCTTCCTCTCTCCTAAACCATGTCTGCAGCAGGTTTAAGTTCAGACACAATGTCTACAGTGATTTAAACTTCAGCTTCTGAGGACACAGAAATGGGCTTTTACAGACCACCAGATTTGGTTCCAAGCTAATGACTGTTGGAAACACTGAAAGCAAACATGACTTCGGTTTGTTTCGAAGAAAACTCTGCATGGCACCTTTAACCCCTCACTTCTCAAAAAATACGACATGCACTCCTGTGCAAAGACAAACTGTCAAACCTTGTTTGCATTCAAGAAGGAGCTGCTGTTTTCTTAATAGAAACATAAAGCCATATTGCATGGATCGATGTTTACATGTCAGTGACTTACTATACTGATAGCCATAGTTTACAGCACTCGAGTGCCCAGCTGAATGCAGCCCACATGCTCTAATCGAGGGTTTCTTCCCTGTACATTGTGCCCAGCTTGGTTGGGTTGTGTATATGAGATAGATAGTGAGTGAACTGTCAGAAATGCCAATACTGTTTCCTATTGATACATTCCTGAATGTCCCTCAGACTGTGCAACCTGTTCTTTTCTATCCTCCTACTCCTCAGTGCAACCTGTGCTTCGTCATACAATGAAAGAGTTATGCCTTTGAAATGTAGAGAAACAGGCCTTGTCTGATTGTTTCCTGGCAAAGTGAAAAGATTAAACATTAAACAGGACATACAATACGTGGAGACTGGGCCTGCTGCAGGCAGCTGCAGCTGTAGGGGAGCTGGTGGACGGGAAGCGTGTCACCAGGTTTACCTCAACAAGTGTTGCTTCATGATACCAAGCCAATCAGGAATTTGCCAGTCTGGCCAAGGCCATAACTCTTCCCTTCTATGGCTGTGTTCTTTTCTATCCCTCAAATGAGTGCATGTCAACTGAATGTCCAGTAACTTCTTTGCTGTAGTATTAGGCCATGCTACTCTTCAATGGATTTTGTGCATTTCTTACATTCTTCTTTCTTTTCTAGTATTCCTATGAAGGAAACAGAGACTAAAATCTATTATATAAAATATATATGACTAGAAAATGGCATACAAGAATGAAGATTCACTTTTATGGCAATGTTTAATGAAATATTAATTCTTAATGTATGTTTCAGTAAAACAGCTTTCTCTTCTTGAGTGTAGAGACTTATTGCAGGGATGCAAGTATTATATTTGGTCTTAAATGAATATCTTGTTGAAATTCTAGACGATGTAGAGTGATGCAATTCAATAAAACTATAAAACTGAAAACTAGGCTTTGTGGCATTGATTTTTAATCCCGCTGGTGATTCATGTTGGTGTTTGCGGCAGATCAGTGAATCATTTTAGACTTTCATTCACCCGATGGTGCCGTTTCTGTCCTGACGGGAGTCTGATCACCCTGCATGACAGAATCCCAATTCACAAATGTTTACTTTATAGTTTGATGATCATTCAAATGAGGGTAGCCATTGAAAAATCCACTTCACCTGAGCTCAATCCAACAAGGACGGGATACGGTCTCATTAAAGGAACATTCCGCTGAGATTTAGTTTACTCGTCACGGTTACGGTCAATTCTGTGTTGGTTTTAAATACATATTTACACTGTGATCACTGTGGCACCATATACTATTTATAGCGCACTATTCTCCCATAGGAGCTGCTCTCACCTGAAACAAAACACTCAAGGTTGTAAAAAGTTTTGCAACATTTACTTCATGTATCAAAAGTAGAAGTACTTTCTGTTTTGCAACATTTACTTCATGTATCAAAAGTAGAAGTACTTTCTGGGGACGGTTCCTTTCAGAGTGTTGTCATATGTGTCACAGTGCTGGAATACTTTTACCGATGCATTAACACATAAGCAGCACGGTTGTCTTCCACCACTGAAAATGTCATCAGCAGGAAACGGTGAGGAGACTCCTCTAGAAATATCATGGTAAAAAACAAACAAACAGATAATTAATTAAATAATTAACTCGGTGACAAAATAATTTGCAGCCTATTAGTGAATTAATGGTGGTGAGATTGACAAAGTCAAAGTTTGATTGGCAATCCGATCTTGCAGGTATAAATTGTGAGATGTAATTTGTGTGTGTGTGTGTGTGTGTGTGTGTGTGTATTAAGTGCTACTATCAGTATACTATGATGATTAGTACGCCGTATGGATTTGGGGTAATGTCGCCCCACTATTGGCTACTGCTCAAGATCAAGATCCCACACAACAGCTAACAGATACACATTCAACAAAAGGGTTCATATAAAAATTATTTTATTCAATTATCTTTTCTTTAACTCCACTGTTAACTGGCTACTTTACACATCACATATTTACCGTCTTTTTTTTTTTTTTTTTTTTTAAACACAAAAACAGAACTTTAGACTTATTTACACAGAAGCCTTTGAATCTTCCCTCCCCGTCCCTTGTGGCACCCTCAAGCAACCTTTGGTAACTCAGTCTCACATGGCTCTGCAGTGGATACCAACAGGCTCGGAAGTGTTTCGGCCTCCTTCCTCGCATGTTCTAATGGTGACAATGCAAATGACTGAAGTGTTCTTGATTTACTGCACCACGTCAACATTTCATATTTGTACAATGTTTTGGCTTTTTTGTGTTACACTACGATGTGTTAATGACACCGTGCCCACTACCAGTTTAGCCGCAGACTGGATGTAAATGTTTTGTGGGTACAGGCAGGGCTAATAATGTGACAACAGTAGATCAACTACAATACAAAAAAAACTGCAGAAAAACCTGAGGATTTCAAATCGGACCATCTCAGCGTGGCAAGAAGCAGACGAAGCTCATCACCAGGATTTGGTCCACCGCGGTAAAGAACAGTTGGGAGTTTTCTTTATAGGTCATGTCCGTTTTTAAAGAATCAACGGTGGCCATAACTCACTGTGGGCTCTTTAGGGGAGTGAAGAGGGGGCAGTACAAGCTCACATCTAGTCACCACTGTCTCTATGAAATACCCCAGTGAGGGAGGGGGAGCATTCAGATCTTTCCGAGGACCTGCATGACGGCGATGGTGGTGCTCTGGCCGAAGATGAAAGCTCCGCAGATCAGGGTCACCACCCCCCAAACTGTGAGGACGACTCTGGGGACAGGGGACGTGACAAAGTAGGTAAAAACAAAATGCATCAACCACATTTCTTTATTTTTACAAGTGGATTATCACACTAGTATCCACGGGAGGTTTTAGTGACACTTGGTACCTTACATGGAGCCCAATATTCTGACAATAATGGGTTTAAAAGCCTAAAGGATAAAACGCTCCATATAAACACCACAGTCAGAATAAACAGTCCCAGACCTACTGGACTACTCTCCGGCTGCTTTCCCTCTGTGCTTGTCCTCTGTCTTGAAATATTAAATATAAATATTAAATTAAATACACTGGGACACAGAGACAGAGACTTTGTTCAGACTTCTTATTTTCCTGCCATCAGGGTGTCAAAAAAACCAGAATGACTTCATCAGAATGAAAAATGTGCATCTTGTGAGTACGTTTAAGACTGACTCAGTTACGACTCGTGAAGGGCAACCAGCATCACATTGGGGGGGGGGGACTATTTTTCCTCAGAAGCATTGATAGTAATGTACTGATTAGTGCACACCAAGCTGCCAGAGGTGGCTGTACAGAGGGCAGCTGTAGAGGAGGAGTCAAGCGGTCATTCAAATAAAAAAGGCTTCATCTCTGTACATGTGCTCAGTGAATTCCACGACGATCTGCCTTCTCAATCATGACATCTTGCGTGCACCACTGGAAGCCCATTAAGGGTCTAAAACGCAGAGGGTTCACGCTCAAGTAAGCATGACAGAAGAGATGTCACAGTGATCTGTACATTCCATTTTAACTTCTCTGGACGGACACACGGAGCGGCTGACAGGAGGACGTCCTCTGACCCGCCACCTCCAGGGCAAAGAACACTCAACTGACTCCAAGAGCCCATTAAAAACTTTGCTAGAATAAAACAAGGTTTCTGTGAGAATGAACATACTAACACCCACTGAGGCAGGGCGACTTCTTTCACTAATATCATCTTTGTCTCGAGCGTTTCTGTGGATTATTACCCAGACAGATATTTATTTTGCATTTACATTTAAATAAGCTTTTTCTCACCTGGTCTTCCAGGACACGGGCTCAGACTGCATGGCAAACATCAGACAGAGGCCTGTTCAAACACGTCACACAGTTTAACGGCTGCAACACATCTGAGAGAAAATTAATCTACAAACCAAAGCGTTACCTGGGAAGATGAAGATGAAGAAGGCGCTGATGCCTCCGATGACACTGATGACCTTGCTGATGTCCGGTACAAACGTGGCGATGAGCAGTGTCACCGTTATCCACAGGACTGTCAGCATGCACCGGCTGCGGCTCTCAAACTCCGTCGTCACCACGCCGTAACGCCTCCGCCGCCAGCTCAGTAGGGGGTCCTGGATCACTGATCTGATGTGCAGGAACGGGTGGTTTTTTGATTAATCAGTATGGCTTAAGACACTACGCAGACAAACCGTTGTCTTTTGTGAGGTAATCAGTGTAACCCAGGAAGAGAACTAATGCTCAGAGGTTATGTCTACTCTTAGACATGTATAATATACATAATAGAGAGAAAACTTAAGTCTTTTTTAAAGTTTCCATAAAGCCGTGTCCCTGACCTGCCCAGCAACAGGATGATGGGATAGATGGTGATGATGGAGACTCCAAACAGCAGCCTGGCGATAAGCATCAGAATGTCATCGCCGGTGTATGACATCAGAATGTCAGCCTTCACGTCCTTTCCAAATGTCAGGTACCCATAAACCCCTGCAACAGAAAGATGGATGGCGTTTCCCTGTCAACAAACAGTGTAAAACGGGCGTTTTCACTCACGGCCATGTGGGCTGACTCAGAACTAACACAGGCAACATGAATCGCACACACGTTGTGCTCGACTCTTTATTAGGTGCTTATTTTAACTACGTTAAATGGATTTTGAATAGTGGAGAAGCATGCCCTCAACATGTACAGTTTGGTTCATAGAGCATGACTTGCAGGTGTGACGTGAGCACCATAACCCTGATTGAAGGAGCTAAATGTTCTCCAGCTGTGTCCCAGTTCCGTTCTACGTAGTAATTGTAGTGCAAAGTGTATGTTTTACACCAATAACTAATAACTACACTAATATTTCTAGCTACTGTTGGTATACAAGAAATCAACATACTAAACTGGCTTATGCTGACAGGAAATGATGCAATTTGTGCACCTTGCAAAGGCGATTATTAAAAATAACATGCGACCGAAACATGTTTATCTATAAATAACTGCTCGTCTTCTGATGAGTTCCTGGAACGGTTTCCTCACCATCGTGGATTAGTTTTAATATTTTCCTGCTGTGATTAGCTCCTCCCTTTCCTTTGTGCATTGCATTGTGGGAGAATAGTGTCCATGAGCAGCTCGTTGTTCTTTAGTATGCATACTGACTTTACTTTACTGTAGTAAACTTATACAGGTTTTGAACATATAGTATGCAGAATGGATTAGGGACCCCGTTTAAAAGTGGGCAGCCATGCTAGCAGCTAACATGCTAACAATGAAAATGCTAACTTACAGATATTTACCAAGTACAGTGTTTAACATGATCACCATCTTAGTTAAGTGTGTAGTTAATCCTAGATAAGAGTACAGCCGAGGCTGATGGGAAAGTCGTTGGTTTTGCAGGTAGAAAGTTTTGGACAAAGTGGAATTTTGACCCGATGATGATGGCAGATAAAAAGACATAAATGTCTGTACCAAATTTCATGACAACCCAATTTACAGTTGCAGAGACGTACGACTCACAATAACAAGTGGTTGACCCACATGGTGGCGCTAGAGGAAACATCAGGGAATCACCAGAGTCATTATGATTACGATGAGTCATTTTACAGCCTACAAGCTGTAACCGCTCAGAAACTGCCCCAAACACACACACACACACACACACTTTATTCCCTCCTGATGATTACTCTGGGTCTGATACTGGACTGGGAGTGTGTAGAGAGAAATCAGGTGCATTTTAATCAAGGGAAAGTGTAGAGAAGAAAGTAGAGGTGGGGGGGGGGGGGGGGGGGGCTGACCTGTGAGGGAGTAGATGATGAGACAGAAGATCATGGAGACCACAGAGATGAGGACCCAGTGAGAGAGCCGCTGGTTCTCCATGCTGCTGTAGATGGTGATGGATGCCTCGTGGCACTGAAACAAAGGACAGGAAAATCCAACTGATCACTACAGCAGCTGATTTCATGTCGGCTCCTCCTCTGAGGTTAAAACTGTAGCGTTTGGCTGGAACAAACTCTGGGGTAAGACGGCTCCACTGACAGATCAATTGTGGGCTGGTTGTCGCTCAGGCAAATTGTGTGCCTCTCTGGCCGCCCACCTTGGATTTTTCTCATCTGTTCGGAGCTCACAGTGCAAGGTGATGATCCAAAGGTCTTATTATCTCGGATCTCTCTGCCGGCGTGATGAACTGAGATGGGATAGGGAATTAAATGAAGGCCATGGGCTCGGAGCGGCACAGCGGGTCGACTTAAACCATCGCAGAGGTCAGGATACAGACTCTTGTCCCCGCTTGATCCCCGGCTGCCATCGCCCGCTTTTTAAATCTCGCTTCCCCCCCCCTTTCCTGGTTTCCCCTCCTGCACTCCACTCAGAATCTCATCAGCTCTCTTTTTAACCCTCTGCAGTGCAATCACGCACACTGAGGGAGCGTGTCTGTGTGTGTTTGTGTGGGACAGGCATCGGCCCTTTCACACTTTCCCCTTTTATTAGATCCCGCCAGCATCCCTCAGGGGTTACCTTGGCAACTTGAGGTGTCTTTAGATTGACAGAATGATCTTTTTCCCGTACTCTACCCTCAAACATCAAAAGCTCACTCCGCGGAGCACGGCGGCCACAAGCTGTGCTGGCCCGCTGACCTCGACACTACACTTAAACACACCTGAGAAGGTACAGAAAAACACACTTTTGCATCACTTCAGTGTCTGCCACATTTACAACACAGAAATATGCCAAAGCACCAGCTTAAGATATTCCAGAAACCATTTTCTCATTTCCCTCTCGTGGCGTCTTGTCATGCAGATGGATCTGGTTTTATTTCTCCAGGTCTTTAGACCTGTCTTGCAGTATTGAAAAAGAAAAATTACATTTTAAAAAATTCAACAGCAATGTGTCTTCCCAGAATTGAATTCCTTGTTACCCTGAATAAATCCTTCACTGTCACCACTTCTTATATGGCCTATTTCTTCTCATTCCAATGGAAACTGTTCACAGTGACGACTACAGTGATCCGAAGATGATCCAAAGAGAAAATACACATCACATCGGGGACACATCTTCAGCACTTACCTCCCCCACTGTTGTGTATGCGGTGTGTGGGTGAGACTCTCAAATATAAAACTACAGTCAGCAGGCAGCTAGCTTAGCTTAGTATTAAGACTGGAAATGGCTAGCCTGGTTTTAAGGTAACAAGATCCACCAACCAACACCTGTGACACTCACTACTGAACATGTTAGATCTTGTTAAGTCCATGCACGTTGTGGTTTACCTGTGCAGTACCATTTCTTGGTGATGGGCTGTGGCTGTCAGGACTCCTGGCGCCACTGTGAGGTTGCCAGGCAACCAGTAGAGACTTAATTAATGAGGTCAGAGCAAATTAAAAGGGTTTGTTTCTGACTGTAACGATACATTACATACAACGACACAAATACCAGCCTTCACATGCAGCTACGACGTGTGTTCTTTGAGTCTCTGTAGAGATCCAACTACACCGAATGGCCAAAGGACAGCGGACACCTGAACATCAGCCCCTTTTCCACAGACTTGTGTGTGTGTGCCTGCGGGAATTTGTGCCCATTCAGCTGAAGCAGCATTTGTGAGGTGAGTCACTGATGCTGGATGAGAAGCCTGGCTCGCAATCAGTGTAATAATCCATCCAAAGGCTTTCCCCAAACCGCTGCCACAAAGTTGGAAGCAACCACTTGGCTAAACTGTCTTGGTATCCTTTATCATTAAGACAGCCTGGACAAGACTGGACCTACAGAGCCTGAGCCAAACCCTGAAAAACAGCCCAGACCATCATCCCTCCACTGATCTTTACAGTCGGGGCTTTACATCCCTGTAGGAAGTGCTTTCAGCCACACCCAGATTCATCCATCAGACACTGAAGCATGATTCGTCACTGCACCCCTCACTCGTTGGTCCGACTCTTGTGAGTTGGCGTGGTTACCACTTTGTTGCTCCTCAGGCCACTTACAGATGGCCAGGGCAGATCTAGTGGGGCACACATTTCACAAACAGACTTGGGGCAAAGGTGGCATCTCATGACAGTGCCATGTTTCACTGAACACCTGCAATTCTGCAGCAGCAACTGGACAGTTTTCCCCTTCTGGAGCATACATGCATACATAAGCCTCCCTCCCACACACACACACACACACACACAGACAGTCAGTCAGTGGCCTCCAGCCTTACCACAGCATCATGTTCCAAACACATGTTAACCAAGTCTCAAAGGGCTGCACATGAAATCATTTCAAACAGTTGCACTCACTTGGAAGCCAAAGCAGATGGTGGGGATGACGCTGAACGTGGAGGCCCAGGAGCTGATCCTGCACACAGACGGGAGGAGACACAACAGTCATTTTCTCCGGTTCACAAATGCCACGACAAGAAGGAATCCACTATTATTAGGGCAGCATTCATAATGCCGTGACATTTAGAGACATGTCGCCATAGACCTCATCTGTCAATCACAGGCACACAGCTGACAAGAGCAGCCGGAGCAAGGCAGCGAGCTGCACAGAGCGTCTCAACAGTGACACGGGGGTTCAAGGAGAGGAGCGAGCAGGGGGGGGTTTGATCTAGTTTGTCTGTCCTGGTGGCCTGGATTCAACGCAGATTTATGGATAAGACTCTTGGCACTCATATTTCCTGGAAGTAACCTCACAGCATGGACTATATTTATTACATAGAAAAGACGGGCACAAAGACAAAACTTTACTTTGTGAACAAAAAAAAAGACGCATAGAAACTGTGAAAGCTGCTTAGCATCGTTTTCATTTTGTGTTTTTTCTTTCTTTACTTCCTGCCAAACGCTGAGGTTTGAAGGCAGATTATGCAGCTTGCTCCAGTCGTGCAGACAACAAGTAAATACAGACTGCTAAGCATATATTGACGGTAAATAATTCTGTAATAGAACTGACCGGTGCAGACACTGTTGTCATCACAAGCAAACAAAGCAAACTTAAAGGAACAGCACGTCTAAAACTCACAAATTAGCATGCTACATCTCAGCCGTTTAAACCAAAGCTGTTCAATTCCAGTCCCGGAGGGCCAGAGGCTGCAGGCTTCTGCTGCTCTGGAGCAGCAATAAGCTACACCTGGTCAGGCTTGGCTGTAATGTAGGCAGTCCATCACTCCAATATTCTGGAGAGGTCTCTCCTCTAGATCTCAGAATGAAAGTCATCCTTCCCATTATAAAGATTTCTTTTTCTATGTCCACCCACTGGATGAGACTTCCAGGCTCACATTTCATTTTTTTGAAAATCAGCAATAAACAGTATTTTACACAGCACTGATATTTTCATCCAACTCTGCCCAGGGAGCAGATAAGTATAGTTCAAAGTGTCAGAAAATAAATTCTGCTAACAGGAGGACAACAATGTTCAATACAGCAGTGACCTGATGGAACCAATCTGTCTGCAACCACACACATCTACTCTCAAAAGCCATTCTGAGTTCAGTAGCCATCGTGACCAGTGAGGCAAATAGATTGTTTGGAGCCCTGAATCCCATCATTTGTCTCCACACACACACAAACACACACACACACACACACACACACACACACACACACACACACACACAGAGACACATGTACGTACCCACTGCTGTAGAGAGGGGTGATGTGAACCAGAAGAGCAGGCGTGGTGTGGTATTTGATGATGATGGCAGTGGTCAGGTAGGTCGCAGCCAGAGTGCCTAGAACACTGAGAGGACAGAGACAGAACGCCTGGCTCACACAGAAATCATCAAACACTGAAGAGTGCAGTGGATGAGTGGATTACTGGAGGCTGAGCACAGGGGTCAGCACCTTCATTAGGGCGGCGTCAGCCGGTCATTTGACTCGTGTAAATGTATGCTGTGCTTTGTGTTTCATATGTACGTGCACAGGTGGTGCTTGACTAAAGATCAGGCGTCAGAAAAATCAAAAGGGGCGACAATCAAAGATCATGGCACATTTAAAAAGTAACCTCACAGCTGCTCTCTTGGTGAAAGCCTGTTGCACCTCAGCATCAGTGACGACCACACGTAACCGTGCCTGGTTACACGTGGAAACACACCCAGCTGTGACGTCATGGTGCACACACACGCTGGAGTTCACTCGATGAGGCATGATTTGCTGCTGAGCTGCTTTTTAAATGGTTATCTGCCCGTTAGGTTGTGACATATCTAGAGAACTGCGCTACAGAAAAGCTCAATGAGCATCCAAAAATGGACAGGGTTCATCCTCAGGGAGCATGACATGGCTCTGTACAATGGAGTGAGATTTTCTATTTCAAGGAAGTCTGGTGGTAGAGAGATGGTAGAGAGAACATTTGGAGCCTCAACCAAATATATTAGGATATAGCCTGCAGTAACCATGAACGCTGGATTGGAGAGCAATACCGACGGCCAGTAGTTGTGCTACCAAACCCACACTCAAACTATAATGATAATATGAAATAAAACTTGTGTTGGAAAATTCTGCTGATCAAACTGACAAGAACACCAAGGCTGTCTGTAGTGTCATGTCTTATTTCATAACCGTGTGAGCGCGTGTGTGTCAAAACAAAGAACTGGCTGCCACACCACTGACCTGATGTACTTCTGAATGCTGATCTCTTTGGGGATGGACAGCGGCAGGATGAGGAGGACGCAGAGCAGCACCAGGGCGAAGCGCTGATCTGTGTAGAAGTGATATGGCATCTCAGACTCTGGCAAGCCAGTCACCAGCTCGTACAGGGAGCCGCACACTGACGGGTGAACAAGAGCACACGGGTTTAATGCACACAGCGGAAGGAGAAATGTGGCAGGTAGAATTTTCTGCTGATGTGACTGATGGGGAGAGGGAGGGAAAGAAAAAAAAGAAATTCAAAGTCAAGCTCAACGAGGCAACAGACTCGGATTAAAGAAGTGGCTGCGCTCTGTTTTGGGAGTTAAACCTGGTGCACACTGTGAGACATTGGTCTACTTTCCTACTCACACTTCTCCAGCTGGTCATCCACTATAACCAGAAAGGCCACAGAGATCATGAAGAGATTAAAGACGAAGCAGATCTCGCACAGCTGACCGATGGCCGGCCCGCACACCTCCTTCACCACCGCCTGGTAGGTGCACTGGCCACTGATGGAGGACGAGTAGCCCAGGATGATCAGACCACTGACCAGGAACACGAGGGAGACCTGAGTGGATGGAGCGAAGCAGAATGATGAGCTAAGAGACACAGACGGCACATTTTACATTGTGTTTCACCTCACAGCTTCAAAGTATCATTTTGCCTTTTGGTGATGCTCTTTATAAATCACCCATCTAGTTTGACATTTCCACTGACATTCCTGGCTACTTATCGGCTCGAATCTGTTGTGCACACCTGATCCGATTAGTCATTTAGGCAACATTCAACATTTGAGAGTTTTGTCTTCTTTTATTAAAAGAAAAATAGGTTTGTAGAAAAAGTTCTCTTTCAGTATAAACACTGAGTCATGAATTGCATTCACAATACATTTGGCAAAGTCCGTGCAATACAACGCTTGACCACTGGATGGTGCTAAAGTCAGGAATTTTCAAATACAGCAGTGACTGTGTAAAAACTGCTTTGTCCTTTTGGAGTGTACATCAAGAAGAATTATTTGTTTATTCTTATTCATATCATCTACTGCATCAGACTGAGCTATTTAGCTGAAGGCTACAGTCCCAGCGCGGAGGCCACCATGATGCACAAATTAACGATGTCATTTGTTACTTGCCTGTGCAAATCTAGAAAAGCAAAGCTTTACATTTTTATCCTGTAAAAATAAAATATCCACGGTCACATCTTTTTGTTCTTCCCTCCACGTTCTTGGCCGTCTGTTTTTCTGTTTGTGAGCAGGATGACGGTAAAACTGGCCCGATTTTCATGACACTTAAAAGGGTGCAGCATCAGCCAAGGAAGAAGCCATTACATTACACAGCAAATCTGGATCTGACTCGCACACAAGAAGTTAATAACTACCTCAGCGGAAGTCTGCGGTCTCCGAACGCCCCCCCTAGCCGCTTATTTAAATTTATGGCATCCAGTTTTGATTTATAATACAAACGATAGTAATACAACTGCAGAGTTGCCTGGATGGTGTGTGTCACTTAGAGGCTGTAAAATTAGCATGACAAGCCTTTTCAATGAGTGCTTCTGTGAGTTAACCTGTCTGGAGTGAAAAATGACATACTGATAAAGGTTTGAAGGATTTGATAGAAAAGCCAAGATACAATGCATGTCTCTTGTGCACCCCTGTGTCCTCTTGGGAGAAAAGGTACAAGTGAGCTGACCAGGCTAACTTCGCCATATTAGCCCATTCTGGCTGCAGTTTTCTACAGCTGCCATAACATAACATAACATAACATAACATAACATAACATCAGAGGGAGGAGGACGGCCATCTGTGATCGTGGAACCCTCCAAACAGTCAAGACTTTCAAACCCTGCAAACTTTTACATAAGACGTGTGCCAGCCAGTTACTTTCACAGCCCTCCATCCCTGCCACGTATCAGGATTAATGTCAGTGCCTTCTGGATTAACATGCTGATACGAACCAGTGACTTACTGAACTCTGATGAGGTGTGAAAGATAAAGTGTTTCCTCTGTAACAAAGAGAAAACCAGCTACACCAACCTCAACAGAGAGAGGGTGAGTACACTGAAGGGGGGAGGCAGGGTTATAGATCCCCGCTGAACAGATGTGGTCAAAGTCAAGGTCTATAGAAGATCTGAGGGGAAAACCTGCAAAGTTTTACACAAACTACAAAAATCTATGATCCAATTAAGCTCTAAAGTTACTGTCAAGTATCCAGTCAGATATTTAGAATCATTGCAGTGTCATTTTAAATACCACCGGCCTAATTGGGAAGTAAAGGAAGAAAAAAAAATCTCTTTGACCTCATTTAGCACCAATTATACTGTGCAGAGACTTTTTTGGAGATTACACACAAGAAGGAAAGCCACGGCAGAGCTCTTTAACGGCACACACCGAGCTCAGAGTTTACTGGCACCAGCAGAGATTATCCAGCACCAGTTTCTACTGTGGATATTGAATTAATGGATAAATAAAAAATTAAAAACTAATATTCAGGTACTGAGCAGTGCATCATCCCACATCAAAATGTAGAGGACATATTTGGGAAGGGTGCAGTGTGTTAATTAGTATTTTCATTATCGCTCAATCCGGATGTCACTTTTTTCAATTCATCACTTAACATAGAAATAGTATAATGTAGATTTCCTGTCACCAGGTTCCTGAGCCCCAGTGATGAGTCGAATTGTTAATTATGTCTGGACAAAAGTCCAAAACTCACCAGCATTCACTTCAAAAGGATACAAACAACAAACTAATCTTCAAGAATTTCTCAGATTAAATATTTAAAAAAAAAAAACCTGCATTAATATTTGTGAGTTAAAAGACAGAGAGAGGCTGCTCTTAATAAAACCAAGGGCCATAATCACACCTCTCTGGGCTGTTGGGACTATTTCAGCTAACTGTGCCGTGTTGTTCAGTCTCATCCAGCAACGAAGCTCTGATAAATCTACTGTGCACCACCAAACACCTGCCAAAGTTAGCACCCAGCTAGTCAAACATTTAGCACCTAAAGAGACAGGGAGGAGACCAAAACAGAGCTAACAGTTGACTGAATATTGGACTGCCAGGTGGCCTGACGCTAACATTGAATGAATGCTGGTGTTGCAACATGAACTATTGTGTTAGCCAAGTCAACAACTTAATGAGCATGTGATATGCAGGTGCTGGGAAACAGACACATTACATCTGTATTGCCGACGTACATTGAAACAATCTGTGCCAGAGTTCGCTACGTGAGAGCACAATCAATTCAAGTATCATTTCTTAACAAGTCCATATTTTATTGTCCATGTCTGAATCGATATTTTAGCCAATTAAACTTTTAAACTTAAACGATTAAACTTTTTGCCTATTGGTCCGCTGCAGCTTGTGTGGTTGCACTTATTTGTGTGGCAAAGAAATAACACTGATAAAATTGAGAACTTTGAACTTCTAAAGTACCAAAAGAGGTAAAGCTGGGTGCCAAATTCCCTGGGCCCTGCCTCTGTACGTTTGTTTTGACATTTCCCTGCCCCCTAGTGGCCAGTAATCAACACATGCAGCTTTAAACTACACATTAAAACTGTTGCTAAATTAAGTCTTGGAAGTTTTCGTGGAGAGAATCTCCTCTCCCTCCTTCTCTCGCTCTCAAAGACACACGATCAAGCCTTATTTTGTCCAAAGTCTGCAGGAAGACAAATGATAAAGAAGGAGCTACAAAGAAGTAAATACCCTGAAATTAATAATCCTCACAGAGGAGAGACACGAGGAAACAGATTAATGGAACCTCTCCGTCTTTACTGATGGGTGATTTCTCCAAAATACAAAGTGCGAGTTAGAAAGCAGGACGGCAGTAACACCAGGAGAATAAAGGGAATGATTTATAACCTACATTTTTCTATCCAACTCTTGGACAGTGGAGTCCATCATTTACACACAGAATTGTGAAAGCACAGTTTTCCACGTGGGAGATGGACAGAGGAAAAAGAAAAAAAAAACTCATTCTGGGATTGGTTGGAAGCCTCCACTGTTTTTACGCTTGATCAAAACTGAGATTTAAGTGAATTTTCTGGGTCAAAGAGTGGTGAGCGGTCCGGGCACAGTGAGCCCTGGTCTCAGCAGAAAGGGAAGAGAAGAGCTCCACTAAACTATTTCAAAGCTGCAGCGGTGTGAGTGACAGGAAAAGAGCCGACTGATGGGAGAAAAGCCCGTGATTGATTGATAAGAATAGAGTGACTCTAAGAAGGTGCTGAGGTCAAGTCTAACATGGCCTCTCCTGTCAGGTGGAACAGATCACAATCTCCTTAATTGATCTCAGTGGCCCTCAGCACTGAGCAGATAACATGCAGCCCCCCCCACAAACCTCCTCGGAAAATAAGCAGGAAAAAGTTACCTCTACTTTTGATAACCTTTAACAAAAAGTGCAGTTTGGCTGCATCCACTGTGGAGCTCTCTCTCTCTCTCTCTCTCTCTCTCTCTCTCCCTCTCCCTCTCCCTCTCCCTCTCCCTCTCTCTCTCCCTCTCTCTCTCCCTCTCTCTCTCCCTCTCTCTCTCTCTCTCTCTCTCTCTCTCTCTCTCTCTCTCTCTCTCTCTCTCTCTGCCAGGAGCCAGCAGCGCACAAATATCTCCTTCTAGTCTGTTCTACGTGAAGAAAATGCCCACCAGCTCCACGGTGACGGCGCTGCGGACCCCCCCGGCTCTCTCGAAGGCCCAGGGGAAGTTGAGGAGCCCGGCGCCCAGGGCGGATTTCAGCATGATGAAAATGGCCCCCATGGAGCCGAGCCGAGGCCCGGCGGCCACGTCCAGGGGGGGCTTGGCTGAGGCTGAAGCCAGCAGGCTGATGCTCTCTCTGGCTAACTCCTCCATGCGTCCACCGGCGGGAAACTCTGCGGGCCACACTGGCTGCACGCGCGCTCTCGCAGGCTACGTAGACCCACGCGGGCTGCCGGACACCTCTGGACCACTCCACGGGCACGGGGCGGGCACTGGGGGGGGGGCGGGCTCTGGGGGGGCAGGGCACCCAGCAAGGTGAGCCAGGGGGGGAGGAGGGCGAGGGGGGGGAGGGAGGGGCCCGGCGGTGGACTGCTGCTGCTGCCTTCAGGTGCTGCTCGGAAACTGAAGCCCTCACGGAGAACTACAGGGGACTTTCTCTGCTGTGTTTTGAACCAGCTATCAAATACGAATAAAAACATAAAATCCTCAGTAATATGCAGAGGAGTGCAGCATCATAACGAAAAAGCTTCTATGCTCCAACTTTACCCAATAGTGGCAGTATTCCCAGCAGGGCCTGAAATGCAGCATTCCCAAACCATCTGCAGCCCTTTAGCAGGCAACACTTACATTTCTTTATAGGAGTCCACTGATTCAAAACTCTTCAGTTAATCTCACGACCAAAAATTGTGCTTCCTTGCAGTATATGTCAGAGAGATTAATCAGAAATCTTACAACATGCTTCAGTAGTAATCTCAGGTGCACACAATGCAACTAATGCAATGCAACAGTAGACATATTCACTATATGTAAATGGTAAATGGTCTGTATTTGTATAGCACCTTTCTAGTTATTTCAACTACTCAAAGCGCTTTACATCACATCCTCATTCACCCATTCACACATCATTCATATAGGAGGAATGTAATTTGGAGGAGACTGTTCTTTCATACTCATTCACACACTGAAGCTGCTTCAGGAGCAAGTTGGGGTTCAGTGTCTTGCCCAAGGACACTTCGACATGTTGACCCTTAGGAGCTGGGGATCAAACCCCCGACCTTCTGATTGAGGGACGACCCACTCTACCACTGAGCCACAGCCGCCCCATCACACACGTACGTGTGTGTACGTGTGTGTGGAAGAGCTACGGACACAGAAACTCATCAGCACTTGTCAATCCTGTCCTCTGCATTCGGCCACAAGTTCTCACCCACATCACACCTTCTGTGTTTTCTTGTAATACACCTGGGAGAGAAACTTTCAGATGCCCGATTCATCCCTGACAATTTCCTTCAGACATGTTCAAGAGGGTTATCTGATCAGGTGGCTGGTGCTCATTAACCTTCCACCTCCATGAGGAGAATAACTCCTCTGTGGGGTGTGGGGGGGGGGGGGGGGGGGGGGGGGACTGGAGAGTGAGTGAGTGGCATCATCCCGGGATGGGCTGTAAGCCTCTCTGTGACTATAGGAGACTGATGCAGAACCTTCTTCTGGATCCCCCCCCCCTTACTCATCATGGAGTCATGGGCATAAATTAGGAGTTTGTGTGTTAAGTAAATGTAACAGTTTTGGCGACAGCATATAAACATGTGAAAAGATGTGTAGATACACAGAGGTTTGGTGGGTGGGTGGTGAGTTTGAATGAGAAAACACATCATGAAATTTGAATGTGTGCGTCAATGAGTGCACGGGCACGTCTGTGTGGGGCCAGAACGTCTTGGCCCAGCTATCACATGCACACAGAGGAGGAATTAGGGAGCTGAGAGAGTCCCACGTGGACGGGGCGCTTTTCTCAAAGGCATAAACGATCAGATCAATCAGCCTGTTTATGTCAGTGACAGCAGTCTGATTCCACTTCAGGCTGTGGGGAGAAAGCCAGAGCCACAGAAGGTTCAAGATGTCGGCCATGTTTGCCATGAGTGATGTAGATTAGGTCTGAGGGAGGGTTTCTCACATTAAAGTACACTGGTCTGTCTGAGAGTGTTTTCTCTTAAACTGCTGTTAAGGGTTCTTTGGCGAAGATGAAAACTTCACTCGGACTGAAGTCGATACAAAAAAATGATTGTTTTTGTCCACGACTCATCTCTCTGCAGCCCGTCTGGCCTGGAAGGAGAAGTAAACACGAAGCATTCTGGATAGTCGATGAGCGTCCAGTGGTCGTGACATGCACACATCAACGTGCAAATTGCACGCACGAAATTGATTTGACGGTACAAAAGCCGAGAGTTTTAGCCCCAAAAACATTCAGCAACGTTGCTTTATTTCACTCGTGAAATTGAGTTGCTGACTTTTAATTTCATGGATGAAGATGAAAAAGCAACACAAATCAATTTTCCTGCAGTACAGTGGCAGGGGTTACAGATTGTACCCCGTAGGTTAGAGCCGGCTTTCTGAGGGGAAAGGGAGGACATGGACTGAATCAGGGAGGAACACACCGGCTTTCATGCATAAGCTCTCTGTTTGTGAGTTAAAGCAGCGGTGAGGAAAATGAATCTCGTGAATTCCCTTTGAAAATGGGTGAGCCACCAATCAGGGTTGGGCGTGGAGGCATTACGCAGGTCCAGGAGACGACCCTGATGGTAGGTCCAGACTGAAACATCTCAGCAACTATTGGATGGACTTCCATCAAATGTGACGCATACAATTCACAGCCCCACTTCTCATGTAGCGCCTTCATCAGATATCAAACTAAAGACATTTCCATCATCGGCTAACACGTCTTTGTCCTGTAAAATGAAAATGTGTTACTTTTGAATAAAATTACTGGCATTTAAAGGTTACATATTTGGCTGTGCCTTGTCATCTTAGTCCTGTGATACAGACTGTTAGACTGTCTGCTATCTTTAGCCAGATGTTTAGCATGTCTGAGTTTCTTGGCAGAGTCTGAGCGGGTCTGCGCTGCTTTTCCTGCTAAGACAGCACCGGCTGCTATCTTATTGATTCCATGAGTATCTGTCAGATGATTCAGATGATGTCAGCTGTGCACTTTTGTTAATTCATCATTTTTAATCTCGGAGCTCGGGCAGGATATTAGCCAGCCTTTCATGCTCACACAGACATTAATGGATAAATGGGGAGCGGTACAGGCTGGTGGGACATATGATGAGGGAAGAACTGATGAATCTGAGTGTGTGGGGAGGGGGGTGCGGTTGAGGTTTCGGCTCAGAGCCGCCACAATGTCTCTCACAACCGCCTGTCCTGTCCAGGATGTGAGCGGGCGACCTGATTGGCCCGACAGGAAGTCCTGGCATCTGGGAACCGTGGAGGGAAGCGGGGCATGTGACCTCCACTCACCACCAGCTTTCCCAAATCTTGTTAGCACAGCTAGCTGGCTCCGGGGTCATTTCCCAGTTTCCCAAGGTTCCAAGGGAGATTAGTTCTCCAGTGGGGCCATCATCCAAGAGGACAGGTGACAGATTCACAGGCTGATCTGGCCTATTAGGCTCGGATAAGGAGCCAAAGCTCAGACCCCCGCGCACACCGACGCACATCACCTCTGATGAGATCAACCTGCATCAGTGAACTCAGCCCATGACCAATACTAAAAGCACGAGGGGGGTGGAATTAGTCTGCTCAGTCTATAACTACTCCACAGAGAGAAGTGCAATTATTCTGTCTCAAACATCTGTGAAGGAAGCAGGTGAAACACATTTCAGAAAACCTGCAGAATGAAAAGGAATTAGCTCGCGTCAGTTTGATCTCCGCTTTTCTGCTCAGCCGTTCACTCTGAAGTGCTTGTGGTGATTGTAGCCAAACGGGTTGGCAAGTTTTGTCACATCTTTGTGATGCCAACTGTGTAGTGATGAGCAACTTTTCAAGAGCAATAAAGATTAAAAACTGTTCGCATTACACTGGTTGCTGTATCTGACTATGCAATTCCCCAAAACGTCCTGTTTTCACTGGATAAATAACTACGTCCTATTCAGTGGGGAGTCAATGAAATCTTCAGGACGTCCACTGTCCACTGTCGAATAACGGCCCAAACTTCTAAAAAAAAGGTGTCTCCTTATGATAGAACTACTGCAGTCATTGGTTTTCTGCTTTTTGTGGTGGGAGACATATCCATGCTCACAGGTACTGACTCAACTCTCTGCAAGTATTGGTATAACATGGATTTCCACTTCATCCACAAGGGGAAAAAAAAACAAGAGAAAAGAAATTGTTGCCAGAAGAAAAACAAAAAAATAAAAGAAGGAAAAAAAAACACAAGAGCACAACGCACCGTTGTGTGCTTGAGCTGAAAGAAAAACGGCAGCCCCCAGAGGGTGGAGCAGTCATTATTCCTCAAAGTGTCTTACGGGACAGAAATACACTGGTAGATACTGTAGCTACAGTGACAAGCGTCACGTCTGACAGGGGCTTTATCTTGTGCGTCATTAGAAGTGACTTCAAAAGGAAACGCACCTACAAACACATGACGGCAATAACCAAGCAGGTCACTTTGATTATGCTTTTTAATTGATGAGATATATCTGAACAAGTCCGTCACTGCTACTTTGTTGACCATGAGATCATGAAGGAGGATATCAACAGAATGACTGGCCAGTTCGTTCATTATACAAAATATAAAAAACAATGAAAAGACAGTGAGTTTAAACAGATATGGGCAGGACTTACAAAACAGCGGAGGGTGACACAGGAGAGACAACTGATGGTCCTCATGTTGGAAATGATTGAGAGAGAGTGTGTGTGTGTGTGTGTGTGTGTGTATGAGGGCGTGTTTCTATCTGGTTGTATGCCAACTGCTTTACTCTTAAAGTGCATACAGAATGTCTTGTATTTCTGTGTGTGTGTGTCTGTGTGTGTGTGTGTGTTTGGGTTCGGACAAATTCAATAAATATAAAAGTCAGACACATTTCATCCATAAACAAACGGTTTGGTCGAAGAAGAGAGAGGGAAATGTAGACAACACGTCTGTCTCAAACAGGCATTTTAGGGCCAGGTGCACACTGTGTGTTTCACGTCACGTGTGTAACACTGTCTGATACTGTTCATTAGTCCACGAGCACACACACCAAACACCCACGGACAGCCTTGAACAGACGGGAGGCACAAAAACTGTTTCAGCGGTACGTTCACGTCCGGCAGGCTCGAGTTTACCGGCAGTCGGAGGTCTGCCTCGGCAGTTCATCACACTCGGTATAATTCCACACCTCCGGCGCTGCTGCTCAACACAAGTTGTCCTTTTAACAGCGTCTCAGTTCCGGAGGTGAAGCCAGCTCACAGTTACGGTCAAACTGTGGGGTTTTTCCCAGTCGACTGCTGCTGCTGTTGCTGCTGCTGCTGCTGCTGGAGGTACGTGGGCCGTTTGATGCGGGGTTTCCTGCGCTTGGGTTTGCTCTTGGCCTTTGTGAGCTGGACCACGAAAAAGGACAGGACCACCATCGCTCCCAGGAAGGCGAACACAGGGATGGTCTGGCCCACTTCTTGGTTGTAGCGGCCGGGCATTATCCCTGAGGGGGGAGGGGCACAAGTTACCTTTATTCTTGGTTGTTCCTTTCATTTAAATACCCCCATATGTGCTACTGTAGTGAATAACAGACACTGCCACATCTGTCATTTTTAAAGAAACATGCTCAAATTGATTTCGTAGCTCTGAGGTGATCTTCTTGTCTAAAGTAGTGCTCGAGGGAAATTAGACTTTCTGCTCTATTGATGATAAACTCATATTCTCTCATTTATAAGAACCAGCCATGGATTATTAATGGTGTAAAATGAAGGAAACGATGAGGAACGATGTGTCATGTTTTATATTAATATCATTTCCACTGCAAAAGCTGCAATTAAGTTCCATGCAAGGTTTTAAAACAATGTTGTATAAAACTCTACAACTCAAGGAAATGCAGCTCTAAAACTAATCTCAGATCAGTCTGCTTTAAGGAGTAACTCTGAACCGTGCGTTACCTCCAGGGATGTCCCAGGCCCCACTCTCCCCCGGAGACAGAGGTCTGACCTGAGGACGGTATGGTCTCACGTTAGGTAGAGCCACTTTGTCCAGATCCACTGAGAGAAGCTTCTGGTGCTTCCACAGGTTACTGAGGCAGGAGAGGAAGAAACAGGAAGAGTGAGAGAGAGGGCCGCACAGATAATGTGCACAGCGTAGTATGTGTGAGTGTGAACTAAAGCTTCACTTTATGAGTTTATGAGTAGCTTTTACTTCAATTCACTCCGTTGACGGGACTGAAAAACACTGGTGTTGCCGGACAGACCAGTGACGGTGTGAGCAAAGCCGGCTGTAATGAGCCACAAAAGGTGACACTGATCAAAAACCTCGCGTTGGGCTGTACCTTTAGCTGCTGGTGTCGGCCTGCAGTCACAGTATGTTTAGACCTGGAGTTTGAAAGCCTTTCACACTCATTCGCTCTGTTGACAGGTTGAGGTTGAGAGGTAAGCGTGGCTAAAAATGTTCCACTCGCTTTGATGCTGAGGCAGGACCGGACTGGTAATACCACATTCAAGTGTCGCTCAAGAGTCAGCGGTTCTCAGGTGGAACGTAATGAGAGCCCATGAACGAGAGCGTTAGCACAGCTGAATTACCATTCAACGCAGCCTTTCTACTTCTAAAGTTGACCATAAAAAAAAATGATGTTTAATTTCGACCACAGGAGGCGATCAGCAGGGTCATTATGAAAGTCAAAGTTTCCAGCTGGTGTCTGATCCACCCTGCTAATCCATATCTGTAGCCTGGGGGCTAACAGGGCTGATGTTAGCATCTGTCGTGGACTTTACATGATGTGTTCACTTGACAGACTACTAAAACAGAGATCTGTGCCCACTCACTTGTGGCTCTGTGTAGGCTAAACACTTAATATTATGTAAGTCATGTTGTCATACTGTTTATTACTAATGCAATACAAGTTAGATTAAGTGCCGTCGGCACAGGTTGCTCATATGGGATACGTTTTCATTAGCCAGAAAGTGTTGATGATGATTTAGCATCACAAACACAGATATGGATGAAAGAGAGTGGTGGAAGCCTTCCATTAGTGTTCCATCAGACCTACCTGGGTGCTGTCTCGTTGACTGGCTGTGGCTTCGCCCAAGACAGGTGGGGGCATGCTGGCAGTGGGCGGGGCTTAGGGTCCCCCAGGTGAGCCTCTAGAACCTTGGAGTAGCGGTAAAGATGGTTGCCTGGAAGAATGGAAGGAATAGATCTGATTAATAATAGTGAAAACAGCACTCATTTTTACAAGCTGCTTGGCAGAAAGACGCAACAGCCAGGACAGAACAAAATACAATATTCAAGATGATCAACGCAATTTCATTCCTCACCTTCCAGTCTCTGTGGCAGTGGGCGCTCCGTGCCTGTGGGTGGTGCCACCCTGCTGTGGGAATGGCTGAGGCTGGGAGGGGTCATACTGTAGGAAGTGTACTGAAGGAGGGCGTCTAGCAGCCAGAAGCAGTCTGAGAGATCAAAAACACAAAAAGATGTGACTCAGTTGGCCCAGCTGTGCCCTTTGTTGTGTGTAAAACGATCAGACATACACACATCAGCACACACCAAAGAGAGGTTACCTTTCTGTCTGTGGCTGTCGTCTATACAGTTAGAATCACCGTACAGGGCGATGCGACCTCCCCCGTCAGACGGAGTTTGGTACAGTCCGAGGATGGGAACTCCCTCCACCACTGCTGTCTCCTGCTTTAACACTTCCAGACCTGTAAAAGCACACTGTGGTGTTATATCTGAGCTAAAGCCACAAAGATTAAGAAGTTAGCTCTCAGCCTGCATGGCTGCTTGCCAGCACTGTGCTACACTAAGCTGGGCTCAGTGCTTTTAAGAGGGGTGCTGATACCTTGGTCCTTTAGGTTCTTGGCAATCACTATTCCATCCTCTGGGAAACGGGCAATGCTGCAGCCTGAGGCGTAGTACACTGAGAGAGAGAGAGAGAGAGAGAGAGAGAGGTTGAATAAAACAATACTAAAAGACACTGAAGTAGCTGTGTGTGTGTGTGTGTGTCTTACTGTCATGATCAGCCAAGGTGAAGTCCCCCTCGTACAGCCCATCGCTGAAAGCCATCCCCCATACTGAGATCAGGTCGTTCAGCGCTGGAACGTTAGCGCCCCCTGTGTCTGGCATCCACCACTGCCTGCAGGACGAATCAAAAGCACCATCTCTACAGCCGCTCGTTTAGGCAACAACAATAGAAATCTACATGAATAACAACCAAGAGATCCCCCACTAGTGCAACAACTGGACTAATCTTCACCGTCAGTTTAACATCTGCCACAAACACAGCACTGGTGAAGGAGGGGCCACGTGAAAAACAAAGTCATTTTTACAGGAAATAAATCCAACACAGCCGGGTTAAAATGGCTTCAGGATGTCAGCAGGTTTCAGAATGCTAAAAATAGGAACTCAGTCATAAGTGAACAAGAAGGAGAAAAGCTTTACAATAGCGGTGCATTTAAAGAGTTCAGTTTTCTGCATGAAAGACTATTTGTCCATAAAAAGCAGCAATGAATGAACAAATCCCAAATGAACCATTGCCATTCAATTAAAACTGAATTACTCAGCATAATATTTTGAAGCCATGAAGACTATATTTAACTGTATTTAAGACCTTTAATCCTGTGGATATGGTGCGACAGCTTGGGTGGGATATGAATGGAGCAGTAAGGAATCATGTGTAATTTCCAGCTCTGCATGAGGAGCTCTGAATGTGAAAAGTCGTGATATATTACATCTATTACCGGGAGAGGAGGCATAAATAGAGCCTAACACGGCAGAGAGGGAGTGGGACAGAAACTGTGATACAGCGGGCTGTTAACTACACAACACACTTTATCTTGCTATCATTATAGTGTGATAACGCTGGAGGAGAAAGCAGGAAGGTCTGAGGTAATAGCTGCTTAATCTCATAGTGGAGGAAGAGGAAACGTATCATTTTGGACACAGGGAGCTTCCCAAATGATCACAGTCAGAGAGGACTAGAGAGCACCTGTGCACTATGATACAGTTGAAGTTCCAATTGAAACACAATGAATCCAAAACCACTCTGCATTACTTAGCAAATCTGTCTGGAATCGCTGAGGCTGCGATTTTTTTAATGTATTTTTTATTTTTATTTTTTAATCAGGGTGTTTTACACTTTGCATCTTTCACCATATGAGTCAGTGCCCAGTGCCCAGTGGTGTGAAGTGGGCGAGGCTCACTTGGTGCGTGGAATAAAGAAGATGATATCTCTGGCTCTGCTGCATCGATTTTTATCTAAAGCGGTCAGTGAGTCTGAAAATGTTACAGAAGTGCAATGCTAAATCGGTGGCATGATCAGTTAATAAATAATATCTTAAGTGTTTGTTTTATTTTGATTGTGGCTCATCTTCTCATGAATACTTAATGTTTAAGACAAACACTGAGATCTGGAGCGTGCAGGGGCTTCAATTATTAACCTGAGATTTGCAGGATGCATGTTTTCTAAAATCGAACAACTAGTTGCTCCAAAAGACTACGGCTAAATACAGTCTAAATAGAGTCTTTTTCAGTCAATTCTTTTTTCCTACATTTTTATTCACGTGTGACATGGTGTGCCGTGCAGAGAAACTGAATCAAAATGCATTATTTATTTATAGTATTTTGAATTAGGTGTTAGCTGTATGTTATGTTTGATATTACAGACACTGATTTTCATGGCGTCACCTTTTTATCAATGAGCCCACTTCAAACCCTAAAGAAGAGCAAAATGAATACACAGAAGTCTCTGATGTAAAATAGGAAAGAAATGTGTTGCTTATGTGCTAATGGACAGTAGAGCCCATCTGTCACAGTAAGGAATGTCTTCAACATCAGCCAGTCATATATATAGTGGCAATAATCAGCAGTGGTAAAGTGTGGAGGAGAGCTGAATACCTGGTGTTTTCATCATAGAACTTGACCTTCCTCATGACCGAGGTGTTGTACCAGTCACTGAAGATGATGAGCGACAGGCCGTTGTCAATGTCCCTCCTCAGCTTGGTGATCTCTTCAGGGAAATACTCCTCTTCACTATCCACCATCAGCAGCGTGCCTGCAGAGACAAAGCAGCAAACAGCCCTTTGGTTTGCATTTGTTTGCTCAGCCGTTAAGCCAACAGCACTCCTTTCAAAGTGGAACTCTTCTTACTCTGACATTTCTGTGTCTCAAGTGTCTGCACCAAGGGGTCTACCTGCGTCAGCAGGTTACATTTAAAATTGCCACTGTTTAATTAAATTGAAGGTTAAATGTGCAATAAAAATAAACATCAAATGTGAAAATACAGGCGCACTCCTCTGAGTAATACATAGGTTGCCTGTACAGGCACAGCAAAATGACAATAACTTGTCGAGTTAAAGGAACAACTCCACATTCCACAGCACGTACCTTCCACACGCGGTCTGTGTGTTACCTTTTCAGTGTAGCCAAACCATAACAGGATAACAGAGGCTTTCGAAGTCAGCCCTGACAGACATTTTGTGCTTGGAGTGAATTTTAAACCATACTTACGGTGTCTAATAAATAAATATTTAAGACCTTCCCAAACAGGATTTGAGACTATTTAATACATTTTAAGGCTTTTTATGAGTTAGTGTGGATTTAAGACATTTGAAGACTCTTTAGGGACCCGTGGCCACACTGTGTATTCTTACCGTACTGGCTGGCATCAAAGCAGGTGATGGGTGCTCCGAGCACCTCAACAAAGTATCCCATACTCCTTAGGTGCTGGTACATGTCCCTGAAGTTAGTGTGGATGTGGTCTCCATTCCTGGAAACATAAAATAATCAGTAACATTTCACATTTCAGTTGAAACAAATTATATCTTTAAACCAAAAAAAACAAAAATCGACTAAATCAGAGATGGGAGGCAAGATGGGTGGAGTGAAAAACACACACGCACCAGTCTAGCGGGTCGTTCTTCATGCGGAGGTTGTCTCGGGGAAAGTAGCCGGGCGGGTAGCGCAGGTTGTGGTACTGGTCCCACAGCACCCTCTTACTGCGCGGGGGTGTCGGCACAATCTTCACCTTGATGGGGAGCTTGACTGTGGAGGTCAGCTCGCCACCCACCTCGGACTGCGAGGGGGGAAAGGTAAAGAAAATGAACGGGTCACAACTACGGAGGAGTGATGAAATACACAAAGAAGATCTTGTGTAGTCTAGAACAGTGATTCCTAACAAGGGTACATGGACAGACTGAGCTAAGAATACTAAATAAAAGGTAAGTGAAAGATAAACACCCACACAGGCTTACAGACTGGTGCTCTGCTGATCTTTAATAAGTATACTGTCAGTCAGAAATCAGTTCAAGTGAACACATCTGGAACCTGATGGGGTTCTGGAGCCGCTGCTCTGGAAAAAGCTAAAGCTGCTTAGAAGACGGGGCACAGGTGTTGGTGCAGTGACTCACGTCGTTCTCTGCAGGCGACGCCACGGTGACCATCACATGACCTTGAGCGATCCCTTCCCACGACGCCGCCTTCTTAGCTACGGAGATGGACACAGCCAGGTAGCCGGCCCAAGGCCACAGCACTGGTGAATAGGAGACTGCCACATCGATGTGATCCCCATTCTGGGGGAGGTAGGGCTGCCAGATAGGCTGAACAGGAGAGAGAAACCTTGAGATGATTTTTTTCAGTAAAAGATGAAACACATTCATCACTTGTCCCCTTGCAGAACTTGAGGAAATAATATTCAGTAAATCGTAAATTGGAAACCAAAAGATATTCGAGCAGTCTTGTGTGTTCACCTTGTCGACAATCCTGCCGGTGACACCCATGCCGTTGAGGATGGTCACGTTGACGATGGTGGGCATTCCTCCATAGTAGATGGGCTGAGAGCAGTAAGGCCACATGTACGGACACTCAGTCAGGTCGATGTAGCTGGGAGAGAGACTGGCAGGAGACAAAGACGGGAGACGACACTGTAAAACTGTTTTTGGACGGCATACGCTTTTCTGAAACAAATATATTATGCGATGTCTGTCTGACACGAACCACGAGAAACGCAGACACAAGACAAAAAAACTCTGAACGAAGTTACTTGTATAGCATGAGTCCACCAACGAGCTTTTTGGATCATTACTGTATCCCTGTCAGTATTTCTGGGCAGAAACCAAAAACATAAACATTTTAATGTTAATTCTTATGTTTTTAAATGTGTCACTGTAAAAAAGATAAAGCGCCTGAAATAGCATTTACAGACTTCTTAAACTATCCACTTAAAAAACAAGATAATATTAATGATCATAAAGCATTGAACAAGGTAAAACCCGATCAACTAAATGTATTAGAGTAAGTTCAGATCAATGGCCTAACAAGAAAAAAAAAAGAGAAAAGCCCAGCATGTATGTAAATAGAAATATGTATGTTTTGAACCAAAGCGGTTTGAATCAATGTCCAAATTTTATACAGAAACCAAAGATCAGTAGTGGCACAGCTGGGAGCTGGTGTTCTTCCTCTGACTGCTGAGGTTGACAGATTCAAAAACATTCAGGAGGGAAACAGAGTCTAAGCGGGGGGGATTTGGGAGAAGTGGAAACTCAGTCCTATTGTCTATTGTATTGTACATACCACAGCAATCTAATAATGTCAGTTCTCTCAATGGCATGGCTTCGCACAACCCTGAAATATTCTGGTGGAAAGATCGTTAAGAATCGGAATGGTTTGTTAAGTTTGCTAATAGTGTCAAAGCCGGGAAGAGACGGCAAAATATCTAGAATATTTGTGCCATTAGTATTTCTACAGTATTATACAGCACATGTTTTTGTCAGTGATTTTAATAATCCATCCATTGTCTATACCGCTCGTCCTTATGATCCTCTCATGTTTAAGTCCAAGCACTCAGAACGCTCAGTTTACTTTCTAGAGACAGATCGATGTATTAGCTCTTCTCTGGTCAGCAGAAATACAGTTATGGAGAAAGATTTCAGTGGAACTTCTTCCAAATGGATCCATTTTGATTTCCTCTTCTACTGTCACTCTGGGTCACCACTGGAATCTACTGTGACTGTCTGTAGCTGCTATCCTTCATGAAGGAGTGGCTGCAAACTATTCAGAGCCACATTGCAAGCCTGTAGGCCGTGACTACTACTAATGGAGCACTCCTTTAAAAGGACCATTCTGCCAGCTTGAGCCCGTCCCGTTCCTCCCGAGAGAGAAGGCTGCGACAGCACAGGCTTTTGGGTTATGTAATTGTCGTGTATACGCCTACATGTGCAGCACAAGATTAATGTAGCTGAGGAACACACTTTGCCCGTCTTCAAATCCACACAGGTTTCTGAAGCCATGAACTGCCTGTACATCAGTGCTAATTAGCTCATGTTTGTATCCATGCGCTGAGATAAGAATAAGACTTTATATCTACCTGGCCTGAGGTCTGTAGCTGTTGAGGATCTGGTAGGCTCTGATCAGGTCTAGTTTCCCATGTCCCTGCTCAAACATGTTGACCCCCGGCAGCCTGCGGGCCGAGGCGATCAGGGCCTGCTTCATGGAGGCTGGGTTCACTAGCTCCCTGTTCAGGACGGTGCTGGATGAAAGAGTAGGACATGCTGGGTTAGTTTGAGAGTCTGCTGGTGTCAGATTTCACACATTTTTATTCAGAACAGTGCTGGAGGATAGAGGAGGGATGGGCTGGTGTGTGTGTGTGTGTGCCATTGTCCTGGGAGAGGGGAGAGGTGCCTGTTATGATGTTTAACCCGGCAACATGAGCATACAAAATAGGCTCAGTTACAGCTTTGTAACAAGAGGGCTTTCACTGAGTAAAGACGGGATGTTGACAGCCTGAGAATAATACCAGACATTAATCAGTGACACCCCTCCTTCCTCTGGGACACATTTCACAGAGTGCTCATGTAGGATTACAGCACAGGAGATAATTACAGCACAACAAGGTTGGAAAAAAATCCACATGCATCCTCTAATGTGTAACAGCAGCTTGGACAATCTCACTCAGAGTGTCATCACTTCAGCCACCACAGAAGAGCCTCAGAGAGCTCCACACTTTAGAACTTCTGCTCTATATCTGGCCCTGGTTTCTGACATTGTTGGGGCCTGGCAAGTGCCAGCCAATCTACCCACCACTTGTCAACATTTTTTAGTCTGGACATGAGTGTTGAACCACTTAGAGCCGTGCTGCTAGCATGCCTAAAATAGGCTAAGGGCTGAGCGAGGAATCTAAATAAGTTACTTTTTCACAATCATCTGAAAGTCAAGTATTGAATCTATACTTTTATTTAAAAAAAAAAGTCCCACTCACTTGAAGACACCTGGAGCTGCAATATCTTGGCAAGAAAATAACTTTAAATTGCCGATAAAAGCTCACAGCTGCAAACTAACAACTAACCTTTTGGTAAGATACACCTTAAAAAGGCACACTAGACAAACACAGCTGAGCAGCAATCTAATAAAATGTCAGCAGTTAAAGACTCTCACCATTCTAGCAAGCATAAAAAGGTCAAACCCCCGACATTTAATGACAGCACAGTCCAGTTTATGATGCTGACCTGGCCAGGAGAGTAACGGCCCCAGCCACCACAGGAGAGGCCACACTGGTGCCAGACAGAGAGCGGCATCCCTCCTTCATCCCTGATCCCCGGACACCAGAACCGTAGGTGACGATGTCGGGCTTCACCCTGCCGTAGCCCCCTGGCAGCTCCTGCACAGAGATGGATGACAGATACAGGTTCTTTGATGAAAACAGACACTCAAAAAGAATGACTGGCCTTTCAAATATTATAAAGCAGCACAGAAGGCCGTCTGAAATGGACATTTACTGTAGCCTTTCCCTTTAGAGTGTAATGTGCAATTGTTTTGAACGGAAATGCTGTACCACCTCAAACATGTTCGCACGCACATCAGCTGTTGCTAGAACCAAAGCTGCAATTGAAAATTGAAAATAGCTCTTATTTACACACATAAACGTATGTCTCAGTGCGTGTCATTACGCCCACACCATGAGGTCACACTCCGGTCAGAGAGGCCATTTAAAGCCACCATGCAACTCTCCCAAAGCTCCACCGCTGTTGAAAATATGGCCATTCTCAACACGAGGAGTTGATTGGAAATGTGATGGTTACTGACACGTAAATGTGCATTATCACACAATGGTAACATACAGAAGAGACAGAGACCAAAAGGAAGGGACGGAGCAGTAAAATAGAGAGGAAAAATGGTAGGAAGTGAAAATGAACTGCCTTTAAAAAGGCTGCACTGTGAAGTGTTCTTGATGTATTCAGTTTGGAGAATTGAGTGCTGTCTGTTCCTTCTGGTGTCTTCATGGCTGGCTGACAGTAGTTGAGGGGGCAGAGAGAGACAGACTGGATCAGAGAGTGAGGCCTTAATCAGATGTCTGCTTTGGGCTGCTGCTGATAAAAAAGTGGTGTGTGTGTGTGTGTGTGTGTGTGTGTATGATGGGATGTGGATGAGGGATCAGGAACTTACATTATGGTTGACTAGCTTCTAAAGCAGAGGGTAGATCTCTGGAGTAGATGTCTGCTCTAAAACTGATAAATGATGATTGTGCGTGTGCGTGTGTGTGTGTGTGTGTGTGTGTGTGTGTGTTGGGCTCACCCAGGTGGTCATGCCTCTGGAGGAGAACCTGGCGATGTTGTCCTCAAAGTCGATCCCTCCCACCCCGATCACATCCATCTGGTCTGCTGGGTTGTTCAGGGTGCTGAGAGAGAGAAACTTCCTTTACTTTATTTACTTAAAGGGATACTTTATGGTTCCATCTCAACACTAAAACACTTGAGTGAAAAAAACACAGAAAGAAAGGGGTCTCTGTTTCCTGTTTTGTCTTTTTAATGATCTTTTACAGAGAAGGAAGAGTCAGCAGATGTTCAGCAGGGTCATAAAACTCAGTTGGCCGCAAGGTCCTTCGGATAATCAAAGCGGTCAAAGTGGTGTAAGGGAAGCAAGCATTTATGCGCAATTAAACGAGGGTTTCATTAAACAATGACAGAGAAATTCTTCCACAATGAGAACATTTAAACTTCATCCATCTGAACTAATGCTGTAGTGAACTGGCTACAAACCACACTGATACTTTAGCAGCAGCCACTGTGGCTACAGGTGACAACTGTGGGATGATGCTGCCACTGTTAACATTTAGCTAATTAACATTAAAACTGTTTCGGTTCAATAACGTTCTGCTGTCAGTCAGCCAGGTGAAGGCAGGTTAGCCGGCTGCTGTCTACTCAGCTCCCCGGAGCTGCTTCTAAGTCTGTTTGGATTGGACAAAAATAAACCCACTAACATCTCACTTCCTGTGTGGATTCCCAATAATACCTAGACTAAATTATTAACACATCATATTCAGTACGTTCCAGCAGTGTATAATAGTTCCTAATGATATAATCGATTAAAGTAATGTGTCATAAGTTCATGTAAGTCCTTGATAGAGGTGACACTATAAATCGATGAGCTTCTTAAGCACCACTGCATCAGGTCTGATGGTGCTGACTGAAACTCCATAAAAAAAGGATTGATTAGCCTCCACATAATCGCACCAGTCCCGCTTTAAAGATGCAACCGCATGAAAAAAAAAAAAACATTGTATAACTAATGTTACAGCCTAAAGCAGGCAAAAAACAAAGCTCTTTGTAAAAGAAATTTAAAAAGAGAAGGAAATTGATTTCAGTGTTTTAAAACTGTCTCAGGATAAAGCCTTTGTTCAAAGCTCCTTTTTCAAGAGTACGAACGCGATTGTTTGGAAGTTAACGTGATTAGCATACCCATACAGAGGTCCATCGTTGCCAATAGCAGAGACCATGATCACTCTGTTGGCAGTGAGCTCCCACACCTGCCAATCAAACAAGAACATTAATTGAGTGTTGGGGGGAAAAATGACATTTCTACAATGAGTCACATTATGTACTACTTCTGATTGTCTTTGCAATAATGTCACATAGATACTTCAGTCCTTTGTCACGGTTTCCAGAGGCTGCCGCTTTTACACTCTGCACATAAATCTTAATAATATGCTGATCCATGCTTCTGTCAATCAGTATGTGAATCACAAAAGGCCCTGTGCCTGGGCAAATGTCTTTGGTCTGGAAGCTTGTAACAACACAATTAATTACGTATTTTCACATTTAGAGTTTAATAGAGCAGATGACATGTTGTTTTGAGCTCATCAGTGAGCATGTTGCAGATTACAGTTGTCATGCACATGTCTAATCACCTGGTTAGACCAGTTTGCACCGTCAGTTAACCTGCTCATTAACACATTGTGAGCTCAGAGGGAGGAAGGGAGGATTGGGGACTATTTTCACACGTAGACAAACATCTAAACATCTGCTAGCAGTTCTCAGGGACCTGGTTAAATATCAGTCACAGTTGGCCGGATGCCACCGTGTGACTGCAGCATCCCAGTGTGTTATATTAACCGCCTCTGTTTCTGGATTCTAAGTAGTGTTGCTTACCTTATCAACAAAGGGGTGGTCCATGAAGTCAGGCCCCCCAATGCTGAGGTTGAGAACATCTATCTTCTTCAGGATGGCGTAGTTGAAAGCATCCAGGAACCACGAGGTGTACGATACCTGGGGGGGTGAGGAGAGACAAACACATCATGTAATCTGAAGCATCTACAACGCTCATCTGATTCAAGACTGATATTAATACGTCACTGACTTGAGGAGAAGGCTCACTATAGTATTAGTGTTAGCACAGTTTCTCTGGATCAGCCAGAATATAACTGGTGCACGTGACGCTGCACAGGAACGTTTACTGAACGTTCACCAAAAAACATAATAAATAAATAAACCGCAGCCATGACATTCAAAGAAACTGAAATAGACAACGCTAGAACACAAAATTGAATTTTGGGAATACAACAACTGGTTGTCTTGCAGAGTTAGATGAGAATGTTTAAACTACTCAATTCTGCCCATTCAATGTGGAGCTAGCAACTAATTAGCTTAGTATAAGGACTGGAAACGGGTGAAAACAGCTAGTTTGGTTCTGTTGAAAGGTAAAATACACACACACACATACAAATGAACATGTTACATCCAGTGTTCTTCAGCCATACAAAAACTAGTGTAAAAATGACATGTGGTGCTGTGAAGGTTATGCATTACCCTCTATGTCACCTAAACACAAATGATCTTCTCTAGCATACACATTTCTTTGAACTTTTGTTTAACCTTTCAGTAATACCTTTTTTTTACTACTACACCTGGACTAAAGCACAGCTGTGTTACCTGGTTGTTGGTGAATACTCTGAAGATGTGCAGCTCTGAGTCAGGGGCAAAGCCCTGACACTCCCTCATACTGGCTATCACTCCTGCAACGAACGTACCGTGGCCCAGACCTGAAAAACAGGACAAGATATTGATCGTCCTTCAGCCATCTTTGTCTCTGACACACACTTCTTAGGTCTCATTCCAGCGCTCTGAGTACAGCCTCTGTTTACCTTCCACCACCCTCCTATTCACATCATACATTGTATGTCCCGATCCTGATCCCGATTGTATTTTTGTTGTGTTAGCAATGACCATTATCAATGCGGTGGATTTCCTTATCATTTACTAGTCATCATCATCACTATGTTCTTCCTCCTCACCATCATCCAGTGTCTTTTCATTAGTCCAGTTGGTCCGTTCCTTCACGTTCTTAAAGTGTGGGTGCTTCTCGCTCAGACCTGTATCAAACACGGCCACCTTCACACCCGAACCTGTACACAGAAGACACAGATTCAACCCATTTCAGTTAAAGCAAATGGGCTGTCGCCAATAATTACATAAACAAGCTGCCGCACTATTTCTAAGACCCCAAACAAATCAAGTAATTTCTGTTTGATCATATAAATATTTAGCAGCAGATGTTTAGTCAGGCCCTTCTACCCTGGCCCTCTACCAGAGAAGTCAAAAGTCCAGGGTCTAACCGGTGTGTCCCATCTGCCAGAGCACATCTGCCTGCAGGATCTGGGCGACATGGCGGGGGATGGCTCGCAGCAGACGCCGGCTGGAGTGGCGACCAGTGGCGTGCCAGAAACCCGAGCCCAGTGACAGACTGGTTCGTCGGAAAGGGCGGGATGACTGCCACGACTGCCATTTTTGCGTCCCACGGGTGGCATTGCAGGGTGCAGCAGGTTCAGGTGCTATGGAGACAGGACACAAGAAGTGTTACAGCAAAGGTAAAATTAACAGTAGTTCATATTTGCATTTAATCACTAGACATAAGGCCATCTAGCTTTTATGATTTAAAATTCTACTTGGACGCAGAAATATTTTACTTACAATGTTGCTAGATGAACAACTCCCCCTCTATGAAGGGCAGCAGCTAATTACATGCCCTGTTACTACCGTCTGCCCCTCCAGCCCCTCCTGCAGACAACACAATCTCCCTGTTAACCTAATCATGCTCATCAAGTTCAGACCCCTCATTTCAAGTCATTTCTCCCCTTTTACTTTCTTTTCTTTTCCATTCATCCTTTAGATGTGATGTGAGGCTGATCACAGCGGCCTCGTTTGAGCCAATCTTATCACAATTTCAATCGCTTGGACAGAGCAAATTATCATGAGATCATTAGAAAACAGCAGCAGAGCCCTGCAGAGCTTTCTATGCCTTTAAAGTGAGCGTGAAAAGGGTAAGGTCTCGTCTCTTATCTTCCCTACTAATTAACTATTCCACTCTATAACCAGGTTCAGCTTATCTTGAGCCATCTATCGTTCCCAGGAGGCTACAGGCACTGCAGCCACTTTCCTACCACTGATTGCTTCAATTTGCTTCAACTGAATTCAGTGCACGTAATGTACATGAATTCATGCTTTCTCGTGCATTCAGAATACATTCACGGACTTCTGTTAATAAACAAACCATGCAGGCCCTAGCATTATTAGCGCAGTCTTTATGTGCAAAATGTGTGGTTTCAATTATCACACTGTGTGTCGATTTGATGCTCACATTTTGAATCAAGTCTGGAAATCGTGTGAGCAAGAGGAGACAGTTTAGTTAGAAAACCAAGTGAACAGCTGGACCGTACAAGTGATGTCACTCACTGACACACTGAACATGTCCGACACACACCAACAGAAACATGTGGACAGGTCTGAAGCTGTCCTGAGATAACAGGACTTTCAAAATCTGTGAAAGGTATGAAAAAACTGAATAATTACATTTAATGAAGTTAACATTTAATGAAGTAATAAAGTTGCTGGCATTTAATGGAAGTTAGGAATATTTTGAAGAGTATACATGCCATTTAAAAGTTGAGCACAACAAATAATGTCTAGAAGATGCCGAAAGATTTCTTGTCACAGTATAGCGCATTTTCTGTAAACTCAATGAATACTGTAATTAAATGACCACATGGAAGGACTATTTCTTATTACTTTTTGAATTATATACTCGACAAATAAGAAGTACTTACTCATAATTGACTATTTTTCTCTGTTGATTTAGAGCCTTTGTGCAAATTTACAATGAAGCATATAAAATATTTATGTATGAACTAGACTGGTCATTTGAAAAGTATGGTTTTCAAATACCTAAACCACGTCCAGACAGAAGTCACCCCCCCTTTAAGTACAAGCTCCTGGTTTTGTCTTAGCTGGCCGGAGTCCCTCTCCTGTTCATCCAGTCTCAAATCATCAAGAGTGTGATTTGCAACACAATGAAACAAACAATAGAGCATAATATGAAATGATACATGTTTTTCTATCGTCAAATGATACGTGTTATCCTATCGTACAGCCCTAGCTGAAAATATGGATGAGTAGGGAAAATAGGAAATAGAAAAAGTGATGAAAAGTGTTGAATCTCAATGTTCCATCAATTTATCTGAATGCATAAAAATGCAGATAAAATGTTGGATGCTGAGAAAACTATTTAAGTTGAGAGAAACTCCTACTAATGTCCTAAATTAGCTGAGCAGCTTGAAACACAGCCACTATGAACAAATAAACTTTTCCCATTAACAGATATTTATAACATATTTCTTATCTATAATGCAGGAGGTACCATTTGTTGAGTTAAACATGATTTTAGAAGTTTTACAGAGATTTAAAACTAAAAGACACCGACTAAAAACTTAAGGACTTAAAAGGTTTCCAATGCTACACATGGCCTCCATACTGATACTGTATGTGTACATGCAGGCTGGGGGCACACTGAAGCCTTTCATCCAGTGCCAGGCGCAGGGCGTGCCCCGCCCCCCCATCCAGGCAAGCCGCACCACATTGACTCACCTTCTCCCTCCCAGGGTGAGCAAACACAGACGTTCTCTGTCCCTCCTCCCATCCCCCAACACCAGACACACACACACACACAGTCCTGCATCAACACCCCAATGTTGGCGTGCACCACACATTAAGATATACAATCCTTTCTTACACCACAAACAGTGGAGAGAGAAATGCATCCTGTGCCTCAACAAACAAAGAGACATTCTGTGACCGGCAGCAGACAAACAGCTTTCTGTAACTTTGCAGAGTTTTATATTTCTTGGGTGGACGTGCCAACCTGAAAGACACTGTGATCCTTCTTTCTGCACAATAACACCATATTGTCAGACTTACAGGGAACGTGTTTGAGGACGCGGAACACTTTGCGTTGCGGTGTCACCCTCTTGATGTAAGGGTGGTCCTCTAAGGTCAGCAGACTGCTGGGCGAAGCCTGACGGATGTGAACCAGCTCAAAGTCGCTGGGGAAGTCCGAGGCTGGGTTTTCTCTCGGAACGATGTGCCACTCGAGCTCGCCGTCCCTGGTGTTCCGCAGGGCGCTGCTGATGTACAGGCCGCGAGCTTTGGCCGAGAAATACCCCGTAAATGCCACGATGTACTCTGGAGAGGCAGAGAGAATGTTTTAGAGAACAGACAGTACAGGAGATGTGCCGATAAACTGTATTCAGACGAGCAACATTTTACTGGATAGAAGGGGTTCTATCTTTGCCATGATAATCAAAGTCCTAATCAGTATTCGAATGGTTCTTATGGTTAATTTTTCTCATATGCTGCGATATTTGGTGTGACCACTTCTTGCCTTCTAAACAGCATCAGTTCTTCCAGGTGCACTCAGCAGGTCGGTTGTTCTAAACATGTTGAAGAACTAACCACAGATCTTCTGTGGATGTCGGCTGCCTCAGATCCTTCTGTCTCTTCATGTAAAGACAGACAGACTGGATGATGTTGAGATCGGGGCGCTGTGGGGGCCACACCATCACCTCCAGGACTCCTTGTTCTTCTTTACGCTGAAGATAGTTCCTAATGACACTGACTGTATTTGACTGTTTGGGGCCAATCGGACGCCTCCCTGATGGTACTGCATGATGGATCTGCCTGTATTTCTCAGCAGGACACCATTAACTCTGACCAAATCCCCAACTCCATTTGCAGAAATGCAGCCCAAAACGTATAAGGAACCTCCACCAGCTTCAACTGTTGCTTGCAGACATTCATTATTGTACCGCTCTCCAGCCTTTTGGTGAACAAACTGTCTTTTGCTACAGCCAAATATTTCAAATTTTGAGTCCAGTCCAGAGCACCTGCTGCCAGTTTTCTGCACCTCAGTTCCCATGTTTTCATGCATAGTTGAGTCACTTGGCCATGTTTCCACATTGGAGGTTTGGCTTTTTGGCTGCAATTCTTCCATGAAGACTTCTGGCCAGACAGTAGATGGGTGTACCTGGGTCCCACCGGTTTCTGCTAGTTCTGATCTGATGGCACTGCTGGACATCTTCAGATTTCGAGGCGAAGTGAGCATAATGTGTCTTTCATCTGCTGCACTAAGTTTTCTTGACTAATCACTGCATCTACGGTCCTCAACGTTGCTTTGTGCTTCTTCAAAAGAGCTTCAACTGCCCAGTCTGCTCTGAAATCTTTGCCTGGAAGAAACCTTACTGATGCAGAATAACTACCTGGTGTCTTGTTGCTGTGCTCAGTCTTGCCATGATGACCTGTGACATGAAACCGTCTTCCACAACCTCACTTTGGTAGCAGAGTTTGGCTGTTCCTCACCCAGTTTTAAGCTGTTTCTGTTTCAGTTAAGGACTGTGTTTCAACCTACACATGGAAGTGATGATCATTGGCATGTGTTTGGTATAATTGGCTAATCACACACCTGACTGTGATCTTACAAAATCCCTGACTTTCTGCAAGTGTATCTAGAAGAACTGATGCTGTTTTGAAGGCAAAAACTGATTTGATTTAGATTTTTCTGTTCACTCACTTTGCATTTTGTAAATTGTTATTGTAAATAAACAATAATAACATGATTAACATATATTACATAACATGTTATAACAATAATAAACACACACACACACACACACACACACACTGTGAGAGATCACAGGAAAACCAAGTGCATGTTGGGTCTCTTTGCATCTAACAAACTATTTGGTGTCATCCTTTCTAAGTCCTTTGGACACACAATCAATTGAAAAAAGAAGCAGCAAACCATCTGTTGACATGCTTATTCCAATATCAGTATTTACATAATCTATGCCAGCTGGATGGGCATTGTTACATCCTCAGCTCAGCACAACAATTCTTTTCGATGGGGTTGCAATGTGATGCTCAGCTGATAAAGGCACATACTAAGTGCCTGCAACTGATCAGTTTGAACTGCTTTTGTCCTTTTTTTGCATTTTATCTTGATCTCTCACTGACACTCTCACTTGTGGTGTCTTCAGTCTAAATCACAACTAAAAATACAGAAATGCATTTCTTCATGAATGAATTTCACCTAATAAAAGACACAATAAAAAAAAACATATCCGCTTTTCTGAACTATTTCTTACCATGTTCCACCACCTTGGAGGAAAACTCCAGTTTGAGGGTTAACTGGGAGCAGTTGGAGCCAGATGATGAAGGGAGGGGCTCAGGGTTGGGGGCGTGGTCGGAGCCTGATTTGGCTCCCACTGACTCCATCCCAACCAGAGGCAGGAAGCCCACCAGCAGCCCCAAAAGCACGGATGCCCACACAGGAAGGAGCAGCATTTTGAGATGTGAGAAGTACTGCAAACTATCAGTTTGACCAGGCCGTCTGAAAATCTGCCGTTTCAGATGAAAAATGAGCAGCTAAAACCTGGTTCAGGGTCGTGACAGAGCATTTCAGGTCCACAGCTCCAACAATGAGTCCATACTGCAAACGGCCTGAGCAGCTAGATTAATTTCTTTCTGCGTTTTCTCTCCATGGTGGTAGTCCAGCGTGGAGGTCAGTGGCACTGCCAGAGTGGGAGCATAGCCGCCATGTTGAAAACCGGAGGACACAACCAGTAAGAGCAGCGGATAGATGGGGGGTGGGTGGGAGCAGTGATGGATGGAGATGCTGGTTTCAATTTAGAGTTCCACTGCAGTGCCTCAGGTTTTTATCTGCAAGGAAAAGAGCAACAACCAGCATGAATAATTAGAACAAAGCGTGTTGACAAAGAAATGGATGTTTGTGAGTGCGGCATGAATACAGTACAAACATCTACTTGCAGTGAGTAATTGTCCAACTTTCATTCATTCCTATCACTTCAGGTTAACGGCAAAATTGATTTTGTGAAAGAAACGCATCACAACTGTGGCTGCAAAAAAAACCAACAAAAAAAACATCTAGTGACTGAAATCCATGATTCAGATTAGAGCGGGACAATGCTGTTGTTTTGAGCCCAATACCCCACAGTCAACACTTAGAATAATGAAAAATATAATCATTAATCATATACTGTATATAGAGATTTGTTTATTAACTCAGAGCACAACACACACAAACACATTTACTTTTGTTAGGTCAATTATACAGCAACATATATTTTACACATGGTCCCACCAGACCAAGAATGGGTGTAATAGAAAAACCACTAAGTGTATTGAATGGAACAAAGGTGTGTGTATTTGTACAAGAATGTGTTACTCATTCTTTCAAAAGTTATATAAGCTCACTTATGAATTGATTGAAAAGCAGTTAAAATCTTTTTCTACATAACAATCGCCTACAGGCTGAACATTTACTGCTGCGTTTTATTGCTCTGTTATTTCTTGTAGCATATCTGCCAGCATGTAAGCAATGGAGATAGTAGAGATTACATCAGCCCTGCCATATCAGTCAGGCTTAATCTTTATCAACCAAAATCTACTCAGTTGTTCTCTGGCCTCGGGTCTATCTGTCTATCAAGTTAATGACAATCTGTTCATATGTGTTTAAGATTTGGCAAATCAGCGACGGAACATCCGCTCTGCGCAGATGACAACTTAGTTTGTTTTCTACTCCCGCGCACCACCAAGGTTCTGGAAAACAACCTTACAGAGGCTTTGTTTCCTTCTCTATCCCGTCATGCAGCGCTCAGAGAAAGAAGCGTTTCTTCTTTCTGCTGTGCCGAGGGGAAGGAAGGGAGGTGCTGGGTGCAGAGAGGTGTAGACTGTGGCACTAACCTCTCCTTCCTCATGTGGCCAGTTTGTGCTGCCCCATCGGGGGAACAACTATGTTACTAGATACAGCGCGCACACACACGCGGAGATAAATCTTTATCTTACCTGCAAGGATGGCACAGCTTTCTGAGTTATACAGATACAGCCAGTGACCACCAACTGATCCAGTGAGGAGACTTAACCACATAACTGATGCACTATGAGCTCCTTTAATACAAACTCAACAAAACATCTGTCTGCTGCAGTGAACCCCATCCTGCACGGCACAAAGGCCTCTACAGGTAGATAAACACAGCACATACACACTGCAGCCACAAAACCACCAACCAGCACAATCCTTCGACTGACCTGCAACTGTGTGATATACGACTCCTCGACACACTCAGACACACACACACACACACAGACACACACACAGACACACACACAGACACACACAGACACACACACACCTGTATCCTCTTGGGCTGCATCAAAAGGGAGATACTGGGCAGGTACAGGTTTGTTTCCCTCTGCCCCAAGGCTTGGACAACCAGGTAATAAAACAGGCACTCACACACACACACTCACGAACACACACACTTGGCAACCAGCTCTACACTGACTGAGGGTCCAGCCCACGTTACATAAGATGACCTCCCTTCCTGCAGAGTCTGTAACTGCCTCCTACCTCACATCAGAGGCTTTCGGTTCCTATAGAATAGCAACATGAGCTGATCCATTTATTTAGGAAATTCTCTTTTTTTCCTACCCACCCAGTCTCATTTGGGGGAATCATTGTATTGATTAGCCTTCACAGAACCCACTCATTGACTGCTGTTGCACTGTGGAGCCACTGCTCTCTGACTGTTGGGCTTTTTTGGCTGCACGGCGCATGTGAGCAGCATGTTCCAGAGCTGGTGTGCAGCTGTACAGCAAGGCGTGTGCACATGTGCGCATGGCTTCAGTCTATTTGATCCAGGCAGGTGTGATTCTATCGCCTGGCTGTCATTACAAATCAAACACTCCCAACAAAGGAAGAAAACAAGTTAACCACTCCAGTATATATTGTAAATGTGTGCGTGTGTGTGTGCTACCTGACAGCAGCCGTACTAATGACTGCTATGAAGCGAGAAGCAGAGACGAAAAGATTTAAATGGCACCGAATTGTATAAACAAGTCAAGATTCTGGTATACGGTGTACTTATGGTGATGATATCTAAACCCAAATCACTAAAGTATAATTTTGTTCTCCTGTTTATGTCCTGGTCTCCTCTACAGAGACAGTAGTAACACAAGCAAACATAACTTATATTACCTTCTAGCAGGACCTCCAGGTCAAAGGTAATTATTAGGTCTATAATTAAGTTCTCAAAACCTGTGCTTTCATTGTATGTATGTGGTCACACGGCAGCCCCCGCTCAGCCTTGATGACACAGTGGATAACAGATGAAGATATGGGCCTACACAAGTGACACTAGTGGAGACGATGTAATTAAAAGCCCCCGGCTGGGCTGGGCTGATAGGAGGGGGCTCAATCACTAGTTCCGGCTCGAGGCAGGATCCCTGCCTGTGTGAGACAACAATACAGACTGCTGGGTTCAACCCAGTGCTGTAAAAATAGCCACACTGGTTAGGGCAGGGCTGCAAAAGACAGGCTGGGAGTACCTGTGTCAACATAACACCAAGCCACAAAAAATACACCAAACCTCCAGGCGAATGAAGATTAGTAGCTTGGAAAAGACCCCCGGCACAAACAGGGGGACAGATGGGAGATCAGCCGAGCTACCAACCTAGAGGCAGTGAAAGGGGATTGATTCTTTGAATGTTAACAGCTCGATCCCTTAAGAAATGACTGTTAGCAGAAAATTGGTGTGACTGTACCAGTTTTGTCAGGATCCACTGCTCCTCCAGAGACAATAAGACAGAAGCAGAAGTAAACAGACATGCAGACTGACAGAGGTTAACAATGGATGTGCTGTTGGTAGGAAAACATGTAGGAATCCAATGTTTCAGTGCTGAAACAGACTTCACCTTGTTCTTTTCCACGCTGGTATTCGCTGTTAAGTTTCTGGGCGAATCAAACACAGTAGAAAAAGCCATACTTCTGAACACATGGGCTGCAGTTTACATTAGAGGCTCCATAAAAAGGTCCAGTGTGTCACCAGATCGCCAGGCCGGGCCGGGACATTAAACAGCAGCGTGCTGCTCCCCACTGCGACACAACACTTTATTTAAAAGACTGCATGTCCGACATAAACACAGCGGCTCGTCAGCTAATTGAGCCAAATCACAAAACAAAGCTGTGTAGCGTTAGCAGGCACCAGCAGACACGCTGCAGGCGGAGGAGAAGTGTCTCTGAGGAGGGCACTTGTGTTGTGGACTGTAAATAAGCTTGTTAGAGAACCATTAGGGCTCGTGTTCATGTCGCGGAGGCTCCACTCAGCCGTCTGAAATTGGCTTTGTAAACAAGAAGACGTGCTAATAGATTTTTCAGAGGCAGCAGTCTATCACATGTACAGCGTTAGCGAGCTAGCTTGGTAGTAGTTTGCAGTGTCCGCTGATGGTTTGAGATAATTATACTCACCGAGCTCAACAGCGTCTCACTCGTCGCAGTTAAGTTTGTATCGTTTGCTGTCCGTGTATTGATGGACTGGCAGCCTGTCGGAGGCTAGTTTATGTCCGCCGAACAATAGCTAGCAGTAAACACACTAAACGCTGCAGCCGCAGACCACTGACGTCTGGTTATGACAGGGTGCCATGTTTGGTTTACTTATCCTCCTCAATCACCGAGCACAGTTAGTTCTCCGGCACATTTTAGATGATTAACATCGTATGAAGTTGGTTCATTTGTTACATTGTTTTTGTATAAACGTGTAGCACAGCTCACGTCATCAAATCGCTGCCACGATAGCTTTCTTCTCGCATTTCTAAAGCACATTTCATTAGTATGTGGAGCTCGGCACCATACCTGGCAACCCGCAGTGCCTCCAGCCCTTGCGGTCACGCCGCGGTGCTGCCAGCAGAGGGCGCTGTTCAGCGGGCAGACACTCAGCGTAGTAGAGGAAGACGACTTAAAGGACTGGACATGCTTGTTTCAGACAGCGTGGTGTGAAATGCAAACATAGTATGTTGGTGCACTCACTCCCACCAGAATGTATTTTTATTTTGTAACCAGGATAGTGTAGCACAGTCAAAATATTCAGACATTTAAATGGATCTTGTGATGTCTCCAGTGGTTTACATATAAATAATAAAATGCACTGGCTGTGTATTAGGAGTGTGGTTGTTTCTATGACCATTCAGCCTTACTTCTATCAACTTGATGGTTTATTCCTAATATAAAAATATTATTTCTAGCAATTTATAAAAACCTGAAGTGAAAAGAACTACATAAAAAGCCTATTTCTGTTTCAGTTTGGCCTAATGTTAATGTGCACTACTTACATGCTTTCAAAGGGTAAAGAACCACTATTGCTGACTATTTCACATCATAATGCTAAATCTGAAGTGCAGCTTTATAGAAGCTCATGGTAAATGTGCACTGAGGTGGAAGAAGGAATAACAAACAGTAAAGCAGTGACCCTGAAGATGACAGCAGTTTGTCTACACTTGAAATAGTGTAAAAAAAAGAGGAAAACAGTCTAACGAGTCAGGTTGGAGTGTTTTATTGGCACATACAACTCACCGTTTAAAAAAATAAAAAAGTTAATGGTAGAAGAATCAAAGTGTTATCATTCATTTAGACACGCGATAACAAAACATGAACAACTGTTTTCAGCTAACAGTGTTGAGTTGGCTACTTCATTTAGGACGACAGCATTTATATATAAAAAAAAAAAATCACACAGATATATAAAAACATGAAAAGGAAAACACTTACAAATGTGCTGACATTCTCCAAAACTGCTAAAGAACTGATTTGGTTATTCATTGAACACGGTATACAACAGGCACTCAATGACGGCGACTAATTCAGCCACAGCAACTCTTTTGAATCCCAATGATTACTTTGTGACTTTCAGTCTTACAGCTGAGATTTTATAACAGGTTAAAAATGTTTATTTGACACAGATGCTATGCTCTAGGAGCAATCAGTGAGCTAACTACCAGAACGAAGGCCACCTCATTACACTGTATGTCACCAAAGCGCTCTCTTTTAAGAGGACCACAGCTGTTGTCTCTGTGAAGGACTTTTAAAATGCACCTTTTCAAGGCGACAGAGTGTGCGTTTGATATAAAAAAGACACATTTTGGATGGAGTAGCCATCAAAATGTAGTCCGAGTGAAGACTTGAGTGTATACCGATAACAGTTCCAATGTTAGCCTCACTTATAGTAAAAGACACCAGGACAGTCAACAGCAGTGGGATAAAGGGATGTCAGATCTAAAAATCAGACAAACATCAAGGAAAAAATGGAAAGACCAGCAAAGGACAAAAAGAAAGGAAAAACTGAGGTCAGCTGACATGGCTCGGTTAGGTTTCCAGTACGTGTTTAAAAACTTCACAACAGCAACACACTTTATAGGTCTGTGGTAGATCACAGCAAAATGCTCATATAAAGAAGAAAAGACCACACTGTGACTGATTTACTCTGAAAACGCAGTGAACAGGTCCGATAATGCGACAATTGTAAAAACGGACAAAATTCCATTTAACTGTACAGATGAAGAAGTGCTTCAGCAGATTTCTCTTTCTCTGAATCCTTTTGCTACTTTTGGGAAATCTTCCATAATCAAATATCACATTTCACAAGTTCAGAAAATTAAGTTTAATGTCTTTTACCACAATATTACAAAAACCAAAATCCCTTGTCTAGTCTCGTCTCAGATTATGGCTATTATAGATCCCCATGCTCTGTTGATGCATCACATCATGTGAGGATGTGGAGTTTGCACACATGGAAGGGCAGAATTAAGTGCATAACAAGGTTTCATGTATAATTCAAAATATTTTCTAATCACATACACCAATGCTCATCTGATTCACTTCATGCTCTTCATGCTCTTCATTATCTTCAGTGGTTTCCTTCATTTCTGTGGTATAGAAATGTAGGGGTCGACTCCCTGCAGGCTCCCCATGACCTGTCTGAGAGCTGCTTAGTCACCAGCTCCCACGTCTCAGAGCCCAAACTCTGGGCTCAGGGTATCTACTCCCCGTTACAATGGCTGGTAACATCTGTCATTCCAACAAAGAAATCTTTTCACTTATTTTGACAGCGTGCCAGGTGCTGATGCTGGTGGGATTCGTCACTGCTGACCCACTGAGCTCCAGATGTTGGTGGAGCAGGGGAGAGTTAGGATGGGGGGAGGGGGGACGGCACCGGCTATCCGTAAATCATCAAAACATGAGGAAGTTTGTGAGTTCCCCTTAACTACGAGCTACTTTCAAAGTGGCGATTTAGTAAATGTGAAGAATCGCCAAGCTGTAGCGTGGCGTCCAAAAAAATCAAACAATATATTAAAGTGAACAGCCATTCATTTGCAAATGTAGGTATTTTAAATGAACTTAAAATGTCACTTGGTCTAAATAGGCCATGTATTAGCCAGCTAGCTTTGTCAGTGGGTTCAGTTAGCCGCAGAACAAGCTGTCATAGATATTTAGCAACAGCTCATTTCTATGTCAGAACTAGTTTGTGCGGCGGCGCCACCTGTTATAATTCAGTGACATGTAACCACGGTAAGTTTGAACTTACAAAGAGCTGGTGCAACCGTCTGCAGCTCTCTGTGACAGAGGTCTTTGCCTTCATTGGTGCATGCAACATGTGCCATTCTCTCCCTTACCAACCATCAAGACTGTAAAACCACACGAGGCCACAGTTATTAGAGCACTGCTATACAACACAAAGGGATCAGAGTGGGTACTTCATGAGGGAATCTACTGATCCGTGACAATCTTTGGGTGTGTGTGTGGCCTCTTGTCTAATACAATACACTGAAGATTTAACACTGACACAGAGCAGCTTCACAATCTTCTGACAGCTTTAGAACAATGATGTGAACAGGGCAGTGATGGCAAGATTAGATAAGCTTAGAAGTGACTAATAAAAAATATTCCTTCATTCTGACCTCTATGGGTTTGGTTTAGTTGCAGTGTGTTTCCATTCACCACATCTTAAGACAAGGTCTGTACAATTAGTACAATAATAAATTCACAGCAATTTTCAACCAGGAATGAGTGAGGGGAACTTGTCTTCCCCTCTTCTTTAAGTATCCCCTTCTTCATCTTCAGTACCCAGAACTCTGTTCAACAGATCCTCGTGGAAGGTCATTATCCAGTGACCATTTGAATGGAGACTAATAATCATGTCATCAATAATAAATAAATATGTAGAGACACAGGGATTGAAAGAACAAAAGGAGGAGTGGAAGGCACCATCCTGCCCGGGAAGAAGTGAAGGGACGGACGGAGAGATGATGTAACCCTTGAAGTTCAAAACTTTACTTGTGTGTCCTTTAATGTGCTCATCAGGAGTCACGCTGCCGTAGGAATTAACAGACACACTGTCTTCATGATCATTTGTGACTTGGCAGCAGCTACTTATCAACCTTACTCCTACTTTTGCTGGCAGCCATGGCTTTAGTCAGGCCATTGTCCTCTTTTTTAAGGCAATGATTTTGGACTGAAAGCCACTCTGGCCTCTAACACTGGCACCAACTTCACATGGCGATTAGAACAGTTCAGTCACTGTAGTGCTGTTACCCCCAAAAGTCAAAGGTCCTCAGCAGCCGCTGGCTGTCACCGTCTCGTTTCAGCCATTGTACTGCTGCTGATAGCGGCGGTTCAGCTCGCGTAGCTCCTTCTCTCGCTCCCGACGGGCTTTGTTGGATTTGGTGGAGCGGCTGGAGCGGGTGGACTGGGCCGACTTGGTGCTGTGGCAGCGTGACGACGCCCGCTTCAGGAGGTTCTGAGATATACAGCGCTGGAGGTTCTTCATGGACGAGGCGGCGGCCATGCTGACGATCCAGGGGTGCTTGAGGGCCTGGCCAGCTGTGAGCCGCTCGCTGGGGTCCACTGTAAGAATCCTCTCCACAAAGTCTTTGGCCAGGTTGGACACGCTGGGCCACGGCTGGAGGGGGGAGACACATGTGACGTGAGGTTACTGATGACAATAATGAGTAGTAATGACAAGTTTTAATGTCAGTGCTCTACATAATCCAGACCAGCGGTTTACCAGCTGAGGTATGGGCACAGAGCCGTGGTGCACCGGTTTATCTAAGTTCATCATTAATTGCTGGAAAAGAGTTAGAATTGTTAATGTTGTTAGTTCCATCTATGCTCTTCAATACAGTGGGAATCCAACAGAGAAAGCACACGAGAATTAAGTGACGGGGGGTAGAAACAAGGAAAGGCCTATCATGGAAATGATCTAGTACACTACGTCTCTTGAATACTTCAAAGTAAAAAACACTCTGCTTTGAATAATACTCTGTGTCAAATGTGTTTTTAATTACAGCGGCCCGTCACTGTGAAACAATCTGAATCTATGATTCAGCAAATATTGTCTATTTAATAAGTTTAACTGCAGTCGCTGAAGAGACCATTCCCAGTGTATGTGGAAGCTGCATACTGGACCACGACTGGCTTCTAAACTAGCTGTGATGCCACACAAATAGACTCTTATGTTCACGTGGTAAACTCTGATTCAGACTCTTGTCCCACGTCAACAGATGAACCCAGTGTCAAACTGTGCACGTGCGTCATTCTGCTCCGTGACGCTCAAACATCCAAGAGGAGTAACAGAACAACAGAACACTTCTGAGCAGAGGGCGACTTAAAATAAGGAAGACTTGATAGTCAGCAGAGGTTTGTCCTCTGGACACAAGAGGGCAGCAGAGTGGTATGAAGCTGAGAGTGTCAGGCACAGTGTGAGGACAGTTCTGACAGCAACTGTCTGAACTGAGAGGAAACTATGTTCGGTGTTTGGTTTATTCGACTCGTAGTGAATTTGTGCCTCTGCTTGATCGCAGAATATGTTTTGCTTGAACAGAATTTCATGTTTCATCTACTTTAAAATAAAACGTACTGCTGCTGACTCTCTTTCGGAGACACGGACTCTGCTTAGTGCGAGTTACTGGTAGTGAGTCAAACTCTACCCCCTACTTAGACAGGAACTGGGAATATCAACGCTGCATGCCTTTCTACACCACACACACACACACACACACACAGCTTGTGTCCTGCTTGGCAACCAGCTGTGTTTTTAGTCTCCCAGTAGACAACTAACCCCCTCTTCACACAGCAGGTAAATCACCAGTGCTGGCTAAAGATACATGACACATATATAACCCTCAAACATGCACTTCTCCTCCCCCTACAACAATGTCTGGGCTGTGATTAGTTCTTGGACTGCGGCTGTAAATGTGAGCATTATTTATCACAGCTGTAAAGACACATGTCCCAGAGGAAAGTGCATTCAAGTGCGTCCACCTCAGCTCCACTGCTCATTTAGCCTCAGGACTGGATCTACTTAAACTGGGTGTCACTGGCCTCTGTCCCATCTCTCTGCCTGGGAGCATAATACAAGTTCTTGTCCTGCTTGCTTACATGGAAATAAAATGGCCCTTTTTAAACTTTTAAGTGAATAGTTCTCGTCCTCAGTTGTGAATGTCCGAGTCGTGTCCAAAGCAGCGAAGCAGCATAAATAAATGATCATTTATCAGAAAATAGCGACTGATTGATAACTTGACCGATTATTTCAGCTCTACATTTGTTGCAGGCTTTGTAAGTGTCCAGTGGTATATCTCGTTTAAAGCAGACACTGTCTGAAAACCATTTCAGAGCAGTTAAAGGAGCCCTCTGGTGTTTCTGACCACTAGTAGTGCTGTGGAGCCATGTTATTATGAAGTACATTCACTGCCATTACAATGACCATCGGTGACGCTAATGTGCCAAGAAACTTTGCAATGTGCCAACAGAGGTAAGGAAGATTGTGAGCTAGCGAATGTGGATGTAAACAATTCAGGATTTAAAATATTTTTTTTTTAAGTTTGAGAAGACTGAACATTGGTGAAATGTAAGCATAACCTGGTTTGTTCACAAGAAAATAACACAGGGTGCCTTTACAGTGTCAATCAATAGTTTCACCATAATAATAAGTCAAATGATTATTAAACAATATGTGAAAAAGGTGTGAAGGGGTTGCTTGTAGTAACATACCTGCAGTGTATTATCACTCAACTGGGCAGTTCTCAGCTCCACGCAGCATTTTAGCATATATCAGCTCACTCTTGGTTCCTTGGCCCACTACTTAATCCAGCACCAAACAGCAGGATGCCAAAATTGGCGACCAGCTGGCAAACATAGTGAAGCATTTAGCTGCTAGAGAGCAAGACACTGGGTGGACACCAAAACTACATTTCAGACTTCCATTCACCATGTAGCCAGAGACATGATTCTATAAAAACGCTCATGTTACTCCATCGGAGCTGGATGTGGACACGGGCATCTAGTTTGCCCACAGGTTTACCATAAAAAGGTTAAAAGGTTAAAATATGACAATGTACCAGCTCGTTTCCGCTTCCTTGAGGAAACATTTTCTTGGGTTTGCTGATGGAGAATAAGCGCTGCTCTCTCACTGATCTCATGGGAAATCTGGCTCTTTTTTTAGTCTTTTATGTGACGACCAAGACCACAATATGTACTCAATAACCACTTTATCATCCTAAATATGCAGAATGGTTGATTCCAATGAAAAGCTCCCTACTCCAGCAGCTCTGCTGCACTTTCTGCAGGCCATACATAAAATAAAGACTCTCTGGAAGTGATTTCAATTACTAAATGTATCAGATCTGACCTAATCTTATCTGTCAGACACTTGACAGAAGTTGAAATGTGGATGCATCCTCAGAAAACTGTGATAATTCAACTGCTCCTCATTAAATATTACGAAACTACTCAGCTATTTTTCGCGCCGGAGTGGCTGTATGTGGGGCAAACATTAACCATGGGCCCCTTTTGTAAAGCTCACTGGCAACATAAACATCCCACGCTATGAAACAAAGGAACGGACAACTCAGCATTCTTCCAACTAGATACACAGATAGAGCATAAATTATTGTGCACACACACACACACACGCGCGCGCGTAGAGGCAGGGCATATTGACTTAGAGAGAACAAACAAATGAGGGCGAGTGAGGTGAGGGGAAAGGTAGGGGGAGCATGAGACAGACATGGATGAGAACTGAGAGATGAGGAGCGAGGTGGTGTGTGAAAATGTGTGTGTGTGTGAGTGTATCTGTGTTAAACCATGTCACCTCACAGGAAAAGCTGAACTTTTTGGAAATCTGTTGACAAAGCCTCATGCGGTGTGAGGAATGTAATCCAAATATGCGTGAAGTCTGCTGGGGTGTGTGTGTGTGTGTGTGTGTGTGTGTAAGTGTGGGAAAGAGGGAGAGAGCCTGTAACAGATCTAACTCCTCACCTCTCCAGAGAAGCTGTACTTCCCCTTGAGGATCTGCCGGTAGAGCCTCATGCGGTTGTCGTCCTCAAAGGGCATGGTTCCGCTCAGCAGGATGTACGATATCACCCCCAGCGCCCACATGTCCACAGCGTTTGTGTAGGGCTTCCTCACCAGGATCTCAGGGGCGATGTACTCTGGCGTGCCGCAGGTGGTCTTCATCAGACACTCGTCTCCCTTCTTCCTGCTACTGGCCAGACCAAAGTCGGTGATGATGATCTTGGAATCGGCCCCGGGGTGGTAGTAGAGCAGGTTCTCCGGCTTCAGGTCTCGGTGAGTGATCCCCAAAGTGTGGAGATACTTGACGCCGTCCAGCACCATCTGCAGCACCCGCGTGGCGTCCCGCTCTGTGAAGGAACCGCGAGCGATGATCCGGTCAAAGAGCTCTCCTCCGGTGGCCAGCTCCATCACCATGTAGACACGCTCCGCCGTCTCAAAGACCTCCATCAGCTGGATTATGTTGGTGTGACGGACGCGTCGCAGAACGCACAGCTCTGACTCGCACACCTCCCTCCCCTCCCGGTAACGGGTCTCGATCATCTTGATGGCGTACGGCTGCCGCGTGCTCTTGTGCTCCACGCGAACGACCCGGCTGAAACTGCCGCGACCTATCAGAGCTTTGATGTCGTACTTGGCCGTGACCCGGGGGTCAAACTTGGCTCGATATTTTGCCACCTTCTTCCGCTGGGGGTCCGACAGTTCGGACGGGTCCTTGGGCGGCTGGGCGGAGGCAGTGGGAGTGGCAGCTTGGGCCTGGGCCTGATACGGGGAGGCGGAGTCAACCTTGTCACCTGCCCCTCCACCGGCCCCACCAATCTTGCTCCTAGTGCCATCCCCTCGAATGAAGTGCTTATAGATATCTGTCTGAGGAGGCTGAGGAGGATCGACCTGAAAAATACAGCAGCACAAATTACAAAAGCTGATTCATTTGTGAAGTTAATTGTCTAATGTAAAAACAATGACATAAAGATTCTTAGTCTAAAGCCCCACTGATACTGATTGATCACTATTTGGACTTCTAAAAAATAGCAGGCAACATATATTGGCAGATTGTTTTGTTTTTTTACATGTGGCATCATATAACTCACTGCTTTGTTTGTAAGGTGACCAAGATACAGCTGAAAAATCATCACGTCACTGTTCTCTCTGCAGTTCTGTACATCATACACACTGATAAGATACAGTGTATCTGCAATGAGCTTATGATGGTCGATACTTCGGGAGGCTGATAAATCAGTCTCGCTCTCACAGTTGCTCTCATAGTTAAAGATGAATCATTAAAGCCTCTGTGTGCAGTTGGGCTGTAGACAACAGTCATTTATCTGTTGACTACATTCTCGATTAAGCCCGTCACAATTTTCCAAAGCCCAAAGACAATAATCAAAACAGTTTTCAAAAGAATTCAAAAGCTTTCTGATCGGGGACATGAATGGAGCGGCTGAGAATGGGCTGGAGGCATCGCATAGACTGTACCAAGCACTTATAATCTCCTGATGATCTTCAATTGTTTCAACCATTTCATTAACAAAAATGTATTCTTGAGACATTCATTCTCTAGGTCCAGCTTCTCAAACATGATGGTTTGCTGTTATCAATCGTTAATTGCAGCCCTGTGTGGTTATCATCTATACTGATTACTGGTAGTAGTGGAGCGGTAATGGTACTACTGTTGTTACTAATGGTATCAGTATCTGTGGTGTTAACAATGTTATTACCATTACTAGCAACAACATTGACCTACTGACCTTTTTGACCAGGTCCAGCTGAACGTCCCCTGGAGGCTCAGGGAGGACCTTACTGTTCCTGCACCCCATCACATCACCTTGGGCCAGTGCCCAGCCAGCCACACAGGCCACCAGGAGCCCTGCCTCATCACCGCATCAGCTGATTCAACACACTCAGGGCATCCAACATCCAGCCTGTACCCACGATCAGACAGACGGTTCATGAATAAAGCTGATTACACCCACTCAAGTCCCAATGAGCTGGCATCAGCAGTCATAGTTCAAGAATACACCCGATACATCCACTTGAGTCCAGCTGATGAAGTCCACGAGTTCATGAATATGTTGTGGGCAAGCACGCTGATTGTCTTGACTCCATCAGCTCGTACAGTGTTACTGAGTGTCGATTTAATACAATATTCTTTCATAGGCCTGTGCCGGTGCGTTCTCGGGGGCACACAGCCAAGCTGCGCAGTCAGCAGGCAGGGGGGTACCTCCAGCCCCTAGAAGAACCTACCAGGGCCCCATCTCAACTGGTGTAATATGTTGAATCTTTCAGAGAAAACTGCATGAGTACAGTTTGTACGGACGCTTAGGACACAGAAACAGTGGTCGATCGGTGCAGGGGAGGCAGGGGCGTGCTCCGTAACAGGTCTGAGCGCGGTCGCCTTGAGGAGGAATGCAGAAAGATTCAGGCAGGAAAATAAGATCATCAGCTTCGATCCGCTGGGAGAAGCTGCGATGTCAGCAGCGGCCTCGCCACAGATAGAGCAGCTCCTCTGGAGAATCGCAGGCTGGAGAACGGCGAAGGGAAGCTCTGAAATGCAGAACAGCGAATGAAATGTGAATCTCGAGTGATTACGGTTGGGCTCACCTAACACATGGGCACCGTGTCTGAGCTGACATGCTGAACGCTGACATGACAGCACAGCACAGGAGGAGGCCAATCACTGATGGGCAGGAAGGCGACTTAACCATTTTGGCACGAGAGTTTAGTGCAGAAGTTTGTGATGAGGCCATATTGTGAAATTTCCTGCCAAACTATAATTACAGCCATCCAGACATGTTTGGCCAAGAAAACATGGGATAGTTTGCCATTGTAAGAAATAGCTGCACTGTCACAGATGGTCACTTATATCCCAGAATCAAATGCTGGAAGTCTGCTTAATATATTGTTCAAAGTTCTCAGTGCAAAATGCTTAACAACTTACTTTACTTTTTCATTCACAACCACAGAAAACTAACTTAAAAGCTCCTCTCATAACACAGTTCAGAGCACTGAAACCATGACATGCAAAGACATGAAAACATGAATTTTAACTTACAACTGGATTTTAGTTTAGTTAAGATTTTTTTTTTTTTTTTTTTTTTTACAAATGGCCAGGCCGTGCTCATGTCAGTGTTTTTTCTCTTTGGCCAAAAACTCACCGGGCCGTTACTTTTCGGTCAGGCGGGCAAACAGCGGGACAGCCTGGGCAAAGCCTCACTAGCAGAGCCGACATTAGAAGTGGAAAAGTGGCCTCCAGCCTCACCTCGGTCCTCGTCGGAGACAGCAGCGGACTGTGGGAGCATGCTAACTAGCCTGCTAGCATCAGGGCAGGACTCCCGGCTCTGCCAAACCCAGCCTCCTCACCCCACTCTCACTCAGCTGGGCTCTCCATTTTCACCTCGCACTTTCCCAACTTTACTCCCGATGACAAACAAGTCAAATCCCCCACTTCCGTCGTTGGCGACATTTTGTGTCAGTCCCGGAGCTCCGTGGTTTGTTTTAAAGACGAAAGGGGGCTGTGACTACAACAACATGTCAACTTGTCCGGTCGGTTGCTTTTCTGGACGGTGTTTTTCGCTCAGGACCACCTTCCCACAGCCAGACTCAGTGTGAGGACAGACCCACTGCAGCACACCTGTTCCGGTCTGCACTTTCAAAATAAAACCAAGTTTATACTGGGGAACTAAATGGGTTTTTGTTTAGTTTTTTATTAAGGGATGTAAGCTAAAATAATTTCTGTACGAGCTACATTATATATTTTAGCTTAATTGAGTCTTTATAATAATGAATAATATAATTCAAACCAAATATCAGATAAAGAAATAACATCATAGAGGACACACGCTGTACTGTAGTCTATTTAAAATATTAGTATTCAGGTCAGGCAGGTCAGTGTCCTAACTGAAAAGATACGTCTGTTAAAGAAGTAACACACAGGATTGTGATGTTTCCAAAGAAGACAACAACTTAGAGGCCAAGAAAGGTTGAGTGCATCAAGTGGTTTGTGAAAGATGATTGAAATGTTGTTTAGGGAGGAATATGCAGCACTTACGCACTTAATAAATGACATGATACCTAGTGAGATGTCCTGCTTTATTATGTGATAAGTGTCAAAGGCCTTCATTATGCCACAGTTGTGCGCATTATTGTGCATGAACTTCATTACACATTTTGCATATTTGTATATGAATGTGTTTGATCGAATGACCAGAAAGCAAGTTTGGTGAAGCGTAGTGCCTTTGCAGACAAGAAACCGCCATGAGCAAATCAACCAACAGTAGTTATCATCAGAAATATATGCAATGCAAGGAAAATTAATTGAGTTAAATCCTGCATTAGTTTTTCCAACTAGCCATTTTATACGCTTTTACTTTGAAGGCCCAATTATTTAACTTCCTGTGCACTTCATCTGTCTCTGGGCAGCCTGATGGAGCTGCTCTTCCACCCAACTTCTTTTGTAGAGACGGGACGACCTCCCTCGGCCTGTGTCGACCCCATTAAGCCCTCGCCGTCACTTCCTGGATACAGAGAGAAGTCCCTCTGTCAAAGTGCTGACTGCTCTCCTGGAAGACAACTAGACAGTTTCTGAGGGACGTTTCCAGCTAAGTCAAAAGTTCAGGTTAGACGTGTTACATGTGGGATGACTCTTATCTGACCCTCAAGCAGGAACATCTGAGGGAATCTGTGATGTTTAGTACAGCTGTGCACCCATCTACAGACATCTGAGCTAAATATGAATGATATGGAGCTATACTAACATGAGAATGACAGATTATAGTTCATCCAGTTATTCCTTTATGTGGTGGGGTCCCACTGGGACACTCTCGCGGACCACTGGTGGTCTACTGACCTCTGTTGGGGATCAACTAAGGCACTTAATTCCCAGCAGACATGCATATGGATCAGGGTCTGTAATTCCTATGTGCAGTAAAGCCAACTTAAATTCACCACTAAGCCACTTCACACCCCCAGTCTATAAACATCAAAGATAAAGGACCCAACCATATGTTTAGACATGTGTTTCACAGTGTATGAAACTGCCTGTGCATAAACACACGTTTTCATTTTGAACATCTTTCACATGGTTGGAATCTATATTTTAGACCTATTTAAATACCTTAAATGTGTTTTAGTTGTAATTCCTGCACTATGAGCTGCACATCGTTGCATACTGATGTTTAAATCTGTTACAGGGCTTTTCCACACGGTGTCACTATACACAAAAAAGTCACTTTCAGGGCCATTCCAAACTGCAAGCATACTTTGGAGTCATTTTATTAGGCTGGCTGTTCCTTTACATCCCAACATTCATGCCTCCACCGTGCTTGTAAAACAGCCTGGAATGAGTAGCATTCAGCTTCGCCCTGCCTGTTCATGAGCAAGGTAATAAAGAATACATGGCCTTGACTTCAATATTGATGTGATAGAGTGTCCTGGACTCATCGTGCAGCAGCCATGACTTGTACAGTCTGTGCAGGACACAAGCAGAGTTTTGTGGAGCAGCATTAAAAGTGGGGAATTAGTAAGAGGAAGACAAATGTTCCAGAAAGAGATTCAGAGAGACAGTAAAATTCATCTTATGATGCCAATAAAGCTCCTTGAATTGGATTGAGGGAGTGAAAATGAGTGGGAGGGGGGGGGGGGGGGGGGGGGGGTGACAGTGGAAGACAACGGATGACAGATGGTGGGCACCAGACAGAAATATAGGGAGAAAGGAAGGGAGGGAGCAAGAGAGATGAAGCGGCGGAGAGTAATCAAAATGGAAAGAGGGAGATACAGAGAGGTAGGGGAGGAAGGGAAGACACACTGCAGTCAGGAAGGAGGGACAGAGAGAGAGAGAAAAGACAAAGAGGGAGGATAAAAACAAAGAAAGGGAGTCTCTGAGGGCCAGAGCTGCCCGGCCGGCCTCTCTGCTCTATCTGCAGTGCAGCTGAGGTCAGGGCCTCTCCGGCTCTGAAACCACATCGTCATCCCTGTGATTGATCACCGCTTTGTCGCACTCTGATTAAGATGCTTTGTCTGAGCGCCCCGCTTCTATTGACACTTGTGTGTATTCCTCTGCGTCTCAACTCTCCCCGCTCTCTATTTTCTCCCCCCTCTATCTCCCTCTCCTTTTCCGCTTACGCTGTCCCGTCGCTCACTCTTTCCCTTCCTTTTCCCACCCCCAAAGGTCAATATCATCTATTAGATCTAGATTTGCTGACTTCTGTGCTATTTATCCATACAGAGGAAGAAGGGCTGCTCTATTAAAAGCTCAATCGACTCCGTCTGTGTTTCTGGCTCCATTAATATCCCCATGATGGTTCTCCCTCATTTGTGTGTGTGTGTGTGTGTGTGTGAGAGAGACAGAGAGAGAGAGAGAGAGTGAGTTGAGTTTTTAAGTGTGTGACACGTGTTTCTGTGTGTTTGTGAAAAGACTGCAGAAGATGAGTAAGCAAGTGAGTGAGGGTTTACAGTGAGCGGACAGCTTTATGTGTGCGGTGCAGCGGGACGAGAGCAGAAACTCTAGAAAATGACATCCTGTGTCAGACATGATGCTTGTTGGAGGATAGGGGTCTCCCTGAGAGAGTCTGGTGTAGAAGGCAAGGAAAAAGGTTGAGAGAGAGAGACCACTACTGCTACTGCATGCCGTCGGTACAATCAGGTCATAGTAAACTCACTATTGATTACCACAGGCGCATAATCCCCTGAGGGAATATTGTATGACTACTAAACTGACACCACAGGAGATAAAAATACCATAAAATACAACACGCTCCTTGTAAGGATATTATTGACCACCTCAGGCAAGCTATTAGTTTCCAGGGGAATATTATGAGAAGATTACAGTGATTTTTCTATTCTTGTCAGAAGATGCAGCATCTGCATGGCAGGTGGCATTGAGACAGTAGGATTTCATTTGGTCCCTGTTGAGGTGTGCATGTCTGCAGCACCTGTGGCATTAACCTTTATAGTGCAGCTAATGGTCCACAAGTTACTGCTCCTGCTGTGTCCATTTTTTATTGCAGTTCTGGAAGCTGACCATGGCTGATGTGTCCTTGAAATTCAAATTGAAGATGCCCACCAAGCCCCCAGGAAGTGCGCCAGACTTTGAAGCCAATTCGACATAGTGGCCGAACCATGTACTTACAAGAGCGGCTCGATGCTGCCCATAGACTTACATTGTGAAAGAGGTATCTGTAAATGAGTCATCAGAATTTGATCTATTCAGTCAGAACATTTGGAAAGTCTAGAAGAGCCACACTATTAAATCAGTTTATCCCCATTCATGTTAGCAGAGGGCTAACCAGTAGGTAACTGACTTGGTTAGTACGCCACGCCCTATGGACGAAACACTGCAGAAGATCTGGATCGTTTTATGCCCAGGAAGTGGAACTTTTTTGGCATCATTCACCACTGAGCAACTTTCATAGGGATGAGATCCAACACTGTATCCAGGTATGTCCAGAAGTGGAGATAACTTCCAGGTCTGAGAAGTGAAGCCAGTTGAGAATTGCCCTAAACCTGCATTCTTTCTAATGACTAGTAGGGGTTGCATGAATGGAAGAAGAAATGACCCTACTTCTCACTTGATTTATTACCTCAGAAAACATTTTTCTAATGAGTTAATGGTCTCAGTCGCTACTTTTAAGTGTTCTTCAATACAGTATGATGTTGATTTAGTAAATTATGGTCCCATTTAGAGTAGAATGGACGATGAAGCAGGGTACACTTCTGGTTCCAAACAAACAAAATAGCGACATCCATGAAACCAAGATGGCGACGCCTGTAAAGCAAAACTCAAGTATTCAAAACGCCTGTCCGCAAATCAAGGGGTGACACCACGGTGAGGGAGAGGGAATGATGTTCACCAAGGGGCTTGAGTCGGACTCGAACAGGTGGGTTTTTAATGTTTTTTACTGAAGATAATTGTCTCCTGTAGCCAAAACATGTGGTGATGAAAGCAATGAGACTGAGCCGAAACAATGTCCAGCTTCAACTTCAGAGTTGGTTGATGATTATTTTCAGTTTGTCACCGTGAGGGATCCCTTTTGCACTACATGCGATCCGTTTGAAATAGATCTAGCTTTATATTGGAATATATTGCAGCATTAAGTTTAACAAAATATTTGAGCCTTCTGAATGCTTGTGTGTTCAGAAGCTTTGCCTGAATGAAACTGAGTCTCCAGTAAGGCCAAATGTCAATACCATACATGTTTCGATGTTGCAGACACATCAGTCCCTCAGGGTGTATTTAGATTAAATGCCCAGCTCTATAAAGTAATTCAGTTTTTCACCAGCAGAATTTTAAACAGCATTTAGACTTTCGTGTTAGGAAATAAAATGGAAACATGACCTCAGGCACCTTGGCTACGGCCCTGATGAATATAGACGTGAAGTCAGCAACACATGAGAATCCATGATGTATAAATGGATGGTGCTTCAGCTAAAGATGGAAACCTAAAACATAAACTCCACTATGAAGTGTCTGACAGGTAGACAGCAGGTAGATGGAGTAAGCTGACAGTTGTAAGATGGACTGAACGGCATAATAAAAACAGAGTGACAGGCAGACGGACCAACGACAACACAGGAGAGTGGACAGACAAGCGGAGGTATTTTAGGTACCTCGAAGTAAAAGAAACAAGTTACACCAGTTCAACAGTTAAGTAGAAGTGTAATAGAAACTACTGTGGTGATGGAGTGCTTAAGAACTCCTTAGGCAGTGCCGTGTGGGTAGATGTTAATTCATTAGCTTTCAGCTTAGGAGACAGGGGTAGAAAGGCAGGCACTGAGGGATCCACAGGCAGACAGAGATAAATAGAGCAGACCGGTCTCAGAAACCACAGACACAGTTGCGGAGAGGGACCAAATTTACTCAGGTACATTTACTTCATGACTACTTTAATGTTCAACTTTGAGTATTTCATTTGAGCTCCACAGCAGGTAAAAGCAGTTTGATTCACTGGTGGCAAACTATTTTTTTTCTTTAGCCCAGCCGGTTGAATCTTCACAGCATGCTCGGCTGGGATACAAACCCCTGAGAATCCGTGTGATTCCTACAATACTACAAAGACAGCAATCACCAAATAAAGGCCAACATGTCGGGCCTGACAGGATGCTTTGAAAGTTCCTCTACCCTCAATATTTCTATTTTCTTGCTGTTTCTCAGCTGAGCTGGTAGATGAGACTCTGAGAGCCTACATCTGTCATCCTGTTAACACTGAAACAACCCACTGAGTTGAATCTTTTCTGACTGTCAACACTGTTTTTGTCTCCACAGAGTTTACTTTTAAATTACACTCAGCTGGCAAAAGGAGAAGCTTAGTTTTCAATTCTTTTACATCACTTTTCTATTGTTTAAGATTTTTGTTTCCCCCAGTCTTCAGAATTAATTGGAAATAGACAACAAAGACGATATCAGCATTGTGTTCTTGTTGTATCCTTCTACAATTTTATTGATGGCATCTAGGTGGGAGGAAAACCTTTGAAAATACTGAAAAATAGAGCTCACTCTTACAAGGAATCAAAACATTCATAGACAGGGATTCCATTAAATTAGTTCATTTAACTGTTGCTAAGGTTTGCTAAATTGAATGGCTGTGAGCCGTCTGAAATCGTAAGAGATGCAAAATGAAGCACAAGACATAAAGTTGTCGGTTCCGGTGCCCAGTGGAGTCTCCTGTCCTTTTACAGTGCACCAGATGACTTGTGATGATTTTTATGGAAGCTCGTGAAAGCAGCAAGGACGGAACAAGCAAGGCAGTAATATCTGAAATATAGAAAGATCCTTAACGATGAAGTTCAGATGTGGAAGTCTGTTTTAATCCAACTCACACACTACACTGCAATGCCCATACGTACGATGAAAGAGTTAATCTGTCCCCCACCCCCCATCCTATCTGCAAAATTATCCTTTCCTAGCTCAAAGAGATGGGGGACCAAATCCACAGTCCTCATTCTTTACAAAAATGCATTCCAAGGTTCGTTTGAATGTCTGTTTGAAAGTCTGTTTCCAAAGTTACAGGATTTTTAAGTACGAAATTCAGAATACCGGAGGAATCGTCTTTTTTATTCCATATGTTCTTCTCAAACCCTGGCTGCTACGCTGCAGACAATGCAACTTGACCATTGAGAGTTCAGTCTGAGATTTGCGTGTTTTACACTCGTGGATGTATTATAGAGAACTCGATACAGCGTTCATTCCCACGAAGGTTGTTCAGTGGTGCAAGAAGCAAAATAAAGTCTCACTTCCCAGGTCTAAAATTACTCAGATCTTCTGCACGTGGACATCCATGTTTCTGCATTTCCCATAGAACAAGGATTTAATTATGTGGTTCTTCTAGACTTTCCAAATGTTATTGGACTGAATGGGTTAAAGTATGATCATTTCATACTTCATTCATCATTTCAAGGGTGACCAAAAAAAGTTTGGCCACTGTTTTACATCAGCTTGTTTTCCCACGATTGTGTCCAGGAAAAATGCTTTGCTTCAAATTTGCTTCAAAGCCTGGCTTTCCTCCAGGAGACTTGGTAATGCTGCTAGTGGCTGGATGAGGGGCAGACTACAGAGGCCTGGGAGCTCCACACCTCCAGAGTGTTTCATTTTCAAACTTCTGTCCTGGCTGATGCTGACTCAAAGTGGCATTTTATTTTATGTTTATATATTTTACGCAGCTCCCTCTGGGGCCACTTTTTTCACACCTACAGTAGTACTCCCCAACTCCTGTAAGCAGACTTTGATGATGTGTAAAATCAGTGCAGTTCCTCTTAGATGTAATGTGACTGCTTAGACAGAAGCTTACAATTGTCTGAAAGACACAAATGTTCATGTGACTTACCACTAAGTCAATCAACTAAACAACAGAGGGGAAATCTCCAGAGAGGTGTCATATACTTAATCATAGACATAATTAAAAGCTGGTTAGAGTCTGTTTTCAGGCATTACAAGTCTTATTCATGCTCTACAGCAGCATGATATGGTAAAACCAAAGTGAACTGTGGGTGGGGGGGGGGAGACCCTCTAAAGACAACTGCAACAATTGCAATTACAAAAAAAGGATGATGATGCATTTTTGATATTGTCCAATTGGTGTTGAAATAGTTATGTGAGCCTAAGAGGCTGAATAACACCCTCATCCCAGCAGCATCAACTCATCAGAAAATATGAAAACTGGAAGAGGAGAGGATTTCAGTGAAAACACAGGGTGCACAGAGAGGTCAGTGTTAGATTAAACAATGATTATCTCATTTGTTTGGAAGTGGCTCACAGTCTCTCTCTGCAGTGTAGTCTTTGAGTTACCTCTGTCTAGCTGAATGGAGAAATTCAAATGTGCTGAAGTTTGATTGGATTTGATGGCACCAGACTGGAAAGATGACAGTACGGGCGCACGATCTCATTACTGAGTGGAAATCACACTTGGAAAAAGCAGTTCAGCACAATCTATATTTACACTGGATGACACTACAACACAAGTGCAACACTTTGTAGCTCTTTGTCTGGAAAAAGGTTGAAGGCTCAGACGAGGCAGAGAGGATGCAGAGCTCAGCCTTGGTGAACGAGCCCCACGTGTAAATATGGACCGCCTGACTGGAGGATGTAATATGTGAGTATTCTTCTAAAGCAACCCATATGGCCACTACCAAAACAATTCTAGTTCAATTCTGTATGAGTGTTTTAGGCGAGGTGACTAGAAATAGTCTGTTAAAGGAAAACTACAATTGGGTTTATCATTGCAGCGGTCCACTGGCTGTATATCAGTTATGAATGTTGGAACCGGTGAGATCCTGACCAAAATATTAACTAAGATCTGCCTTTGTGTCACAAGTCATGATTTTTTTATTTTTTTTAATAAAAAGCCACTTGTCAAGAAAATACATGTTATTTTAAATGAACAGTTAAGACATTTTGGGAAATGCACCTATTCACTTGCACCATCTGCTGAGAGCCAGATGGGAAAATACCGTTCTCATGTTTATATGGTGAATATGTGGAGCCAGCCGGTTAGCTTAGCTTAGCTCACATGAGCTACGTTCAGCAAAGACGGTGCATAAACATGTCGTGTGAGGATGCAAAGTTAGTCTTTGCTGATAGAGTATTAAGCCTTTGACGGCAGCACATGACAATACATAAACAAAAGTGAATTATTCTGCCCTTGAGAGCGCAAACCTGAACCAGCGGCTTTGAATGATGAATTAGATGTTTTATCGTGCAGGCACATGTTAGGACAGATATGGTAAACCAGGGATTGGGGAATGTACTGGTAGATTTAGGCCAGTATACTCCCAGCAGAGACAGTCAGCATCAGTTTAACATTTGACCTCGTATCTTGATGCAATACTCCGAGGACTGTTTATTAGGTAGGCCTGTCTGTGCCATGGGGAGATTTGCTGAATGAGGCATGAGAAAAGAAGATGCTTTGGTACAGCGAGCTAGCGCCTGAAGCTGAGGGGTGGTAAACCCTGTTTGTAGCCATATCCCCATCCACACAGTGCAGGGAGTGGAGGATTTGTGGTCAGGGATTTGAGAGGGTCTTCTGTGAAGGAGCCACTGTCCAAATAAGGAAGCGTCAAGGGGCATCATTTTGTGAAGCCTTTGTCACGGAGGTCCAGGAATAAATCAGTGGCTGATTTTAAAGATATACCATAACTCCCCGTGGTGAGAGGTAAAGTTTCCTCCTGTCACATCTGTAGAGCTCTAACAGAAGAGCAAAATAGCACATGTCCTGTATTTTGATAAATGCCTGTGCCTGACTCTTCTAAGGACTGGTCATTAGACACCTTATGAGTTCATTATGGGCATAATGATCATGACATAATAATCGTATGTGCAATTTGCACAATGTCTAAAACCTTGAGGCAGTGAGTACCTGCTGAAGCCACTGTGTGGGTAACACCCTCATGATACAGTCATTACAGATCTGTCATGTATTATGTAATGATAGATTGCATGCAACTTTCAAATGCAATAATAATGAAGCTCAACAGTGCACTCAATGTAAACCAAGGACTTCAGGTCAAGCAGAAATACCCAGAGAGCCATAGACAGTCATTATTTGGTCAAATGGATTTGTCTTGAAATGATTCACACAGCAGGTTGATGATGTGGTTTAACTACAGTCACTGTGCATAATGTCTGTTAAATGATACAAATCCGTATCAGGTGTCTCAGATAACGTCATGTTGATCAAGGAAGTATTGCGGGGAATATGAAAAATACATGCATTAGACCTTGCACAATAATGAAATATGGATGGAGTGTGCCGGTGTGTTAATTCTGAAGTGGAGGAAACGCTGCATGCATTAAGACACACACACACACACACACACACACACGGACATTCATTTAACTTATACTAATTTCCTAGAGACTTACCCTAACCCTAACCACTATGGATGTTAAGTCTTAACTCTGACCTTTTATGACATTTTATGAACGTTATGGGAAATCACAGTTAAGAGCATTGATGGAAGAATTGCAATAGAATTTTATGTAAGTATATGTAGCATTCAAGTAAAGGTGCAACATCTCTGCAAAACATACAGAAAAATGCCCGGTGAGAGTGTTTAATATTGTTTAAGCAACATTAGCCTCAGATTTTTTTTTGCCTACAAGCTTTAAACACATACTGACATATTCTCACATCACAAAGTTGTTGTGGCTAACATGCTAGCAAGCAATACGATATTCTGACAACAATATTAGCATTCATTTGGAGTTGTGTTTCTGGCCACCCGGTGAATCTAAGTTTAACGTTCACTCTCCTTTTAGCTTTATTTTGGTCTCCTCCTATCACTTGTAACAACACACCATATTTTATAAGCTAACCATGTGTTTTGTTTGAAAAGTCCAGTCAAGTGTGCCTTAAAAATGGAATGTAGCCACCGTTAATCTTATTGGTTACACATGCTTTTCGTGCTAGGATATGTCAAAGTATCTGGAAGTAACGAACTACATATTGTGGTCAAATAAATAGCACAAGTCCAACATTTGCCTTTGAATTGTGTGCATGTGAATATTACTTATCCACTATATTTCACATAGAAGTACCTCAGAAGTGAACTTCAGTCCAGTACATGAAAAGTAATTTTGTGGTTTCCTTTTTTCCAGTGTGGCCTATTTATAGCTTCAGGCTCTTCATTAGCTGTGTTCAGTCTTAAATTAGGTTTTACTGCCAGATTTGGTCCTTTGATTTATTTTTAAATTAGTCGTCAATTTAATGTCATGTTGGAATTAAAAATGTCTGTCACACAAGTAGTAGATTTGGCTTTCTGAAACGTGCAGCTACAAGTCTATGCATCCCGTGGGCTATAATTCCCCACAAGTTGTTTGAACCCTGGTTCTACTGACAAACAGGTGAGAAGCTGAAAGAAAACAAAAGAATAAATGAATGGCGGAACATCTCATGACAGTTGTTACCTGACCTTTGCTCTCAGAGGTGAATTAGTTTCAGCGTTGATGTTGCCTTCCAGCTGAGCTACACCTGAGACTGTCTGGATAGCTGCTGGTGTTGAGGTGGAACATGAAGATTTGTGTTTCCAAACAGATACACCCACACCGACAACACTGATCCAGCAGCGGGAGGAAACACACACTGGGGCTGCATGAGCAGTCTAAGTGTCAATTTTCTTGGAGGGAAAACATGTTGTGGCTTTCACTTTTCCCTCCATCCATCAGCAAATGTTCTCTCTCTTTGTCCCTCTCTCAAGTTTCTCTCACCCACCCTGTTTTCCTCACACTTGTCCTCTCCCTGACAGTCTCTGCTCTGCCTCCTTGCTTTTTTTTCCTCACTCCTCTCCGCTCCTCCTCTTCATCTTTCTACAACTTCCTTCCTGCTTTTCCCCCCCTCACCTCCTACCTCTTTACACCACAGTACTCTCTCTCTCTCTCTCTCTACCGCCCAAACCACCTCCCACCCCCCCCCACCCTCCCTCTATGGATAATTCATCAGTGTTTCTCAGAGCTGCTGTCTGCCTGCCTGCCTACTGTGATTTCCACTGGGACTCTTTCAGGGACCATTCCCACCTCTGCCGGGAATTAGAGCCAAGGCTATGGAGGGAAATTAATCACAGCCACCTTATACTAACCCGTATACACACACATGAACACACACATATGTGAACACACGCGCACGCACGCACGCACACACACACACACACACACACACACACAGAAGACTGTTCTTCTTAACTTTTCTCTTTTTTCAGACACTCTTACTTGCTCACTTTTTGTTTTAACTCTCACTTTAAACTTTCACATACACACTTAGAGAGATGCACACATTCAAATGCAAACTTTCTCAAATATACTTTTTTTTGTTTTTAAATATTCTTGACATATCATAACCCTCAAGCCAAGTCTTCACTGCAACAGTTAATGATATACGTTATGAGGACTGTCCCCCAAAGGAATCCCCAGAATGTGACTGTGTAAACAGCTTTATGTCCCCATAACAAGAGTAATACACACACACACACACACACACACACACACACACACACACACACAAGCAGCCTCTCTTCTTTGATCAGTTGTGTCCCCTGTGGCTGAGCGGTGTAGCAGTGATCCCGATAACTGTTTTATAGCTTTCAAATAAACAGCACATGCGGCAGTACGGTTTCTCCATGCACTTGAAAGAACACACACACACACCTAAAAACACACACAGTCATGCTTTTATATCAAAGCACGGATGTTCCACACAACGACAGCTTTTGGATATTCGTTATCAGATTATTTCTGCTATCAGAGGGAGTGGAAGAGAGCCAGTAATCTGGTTTATCGGTGCGATACGGGGAAGGAAAGCAGAGGCAAGAAGGTGGAGAAGGTGAAGAGGGGACAGATAAAAGAGAGAAGAGGGCTGGTGGCAGAGGGGGATGGAAGGGTTTCAGACTTCCAACCTAACAACTAGATACAGCTAAGCCACAGTTTATGTGTGTGTGTGTGTGTGTGTGTGTGTGTGTGTGTGTGTGAGGAGAGAGCAGTGTATTGATCAGAGATCGAGTGGCTCCCAGTGTGAGCACAGTACTGGGAGCACTGTGAATGTCACCACACACACCCACACTTAAAGTGTGTGACTATAGCGGAGTGAGAAGGAGAGAGAGAGAGGGAGAAACAGAGGGAGAGAGAGAGAGTTGGGGGGGGACTTTCAGACTTCACACCTACCATACAGAGCTAAAGGACAACGTCTGCTGAGATTTGACCGCATTAGGAATTCATCAAGCAGCCTCCTTTCTAGAGTAAGGTAAAGCCCACATCAACAGTTACAACCCTGTGTTGTAAAATCACAGATAAATGACCTTGATACCTTGATAACTGCTTTGCTTGGTCACTAATGCAACACTAAGTTCACACAGACAACACAATCTCAATCACAATCTCAAATCAATTACGGTCCGCTAACTCACTTGTTCTGGAGCTTTTGACTTTGCTCAGTTGTCAGACGTTCAACCTTTTACTATTATTTTTAGGACTTTTGGTACTCGTCATCCATTCCCACGTTCAGGGTGAGTCTGATGAAGACTGTGCCATACACAGAGCAAAAGTAGAACAAGTAGAAGAAGGATTAAGTGGCCGTCAAGTTGAGATTGTTTTGCAAGGACAAAATTAAGAGAAATAACACAGCAAGTGGGTACCGAACTCGGTTCTCATCACAACCGGAGCTATCAGAAACCACCTTTCACTTGCACTGCAATTAGTGTCACTACGTGAGCTAATTTACCCACTGAGATATAAGAAGGTTTAGAGTATAGAATAACCAAATACAGGCAGAGAGATACACTTGGAGAAGAACTAACATTCTCTTCATATATATGTGAAATAAATTCACCGCTTTACTGCATCTCAGCACAGTTAGCTGCAGAACCGTTGAGGATTCAGTGTGTTACAGTACACATTCAAACATCAGTGTATTAACGTGGAGTCGTCCATGTTTTGGAGGAGCAATACTGCACATGAGTGGTGAATAAGTAAGTATTCCTCTTTAAAGGCTTGATTGGAACATGCAGTGAGTGAAGAGGAGCATCATCCCCATTTAGAGCAGCTTGATATAAAGGACAGAGCTCAATTGATTTGAGTCAATTAGAGAAAAGGTCAGGCCACAGCTGGGGCAATAAGGCAACAGTCGCTGGGATTACTGCAGCGATAACACACACACACACACACACACACGCACACACGCACACATACATACACATGTCTGCTGTAAACCAACACGCACAAGTACATCCAATAGAGAGACAGATGAACAGAACTTAAATTCTTTTCAAGCTGAGAAAACCAATGTTAACACACACACACACACACACACACACACACACACACACACACACACACACACACACAGGTACACACGCCTCCTCCTGTTTATCTGATTGCTGTTCTGAACATTGGATCAATCTTCCTCATGTGTAATGAGCCTTGCAGACCATTTACTACTCTGTTAGATCATCTTCAGTTACACTGAAAGTGTGTGTGTGTGTCTGCACTTCTGTAAACCAGCTTGAATTACATGAAGCTACTGAATTGGTTGCTCAAGGTCACACACACACACATACACACACACACATTGGCAAAGAGACCCTCCTCTTTTTTTTTCTAATAACAAACCGTCTTTCTTTAAACATCCCTTGACACTCACGCATTCTCTTCCTAACCTCCTTCTCCTGTCTTCTTCTTTGCTTTCTTCTCGCTCCTCCTCCTCTCTCTGCCTACCCCAGTATAACCATTCATTAGTATAACCTTCACTCTCTTTCTGTTCTTTCTCTCTTTCCCCCCCGTGTTCACTCCTCTCTTGCATATATCTTCATAATCTGTCCTTCAAGTCCTCACATTCCCTCAGTATATCTTCTTCCTCTCTTAGTTTTTCCTGTGCTGTCTTTGTCACTAAGCTCTCCCCATTCATTCATTTCATCTCTCCTTCTCTCTCTGCTCTACATGCATTCAAACAATAATGTTGTTTTAAAAGCAAAATAAACTGAGAAGAATAGGGAAACTCTCTCTCTCTCTGACAACTGTGCACTTAACACATTCTTATTATTTCTACCTCACAGCTTTCTGTGTGAACAATAATCAGGATGAACCTCATTAATCCGGCTTCTGAAAATTCCACAACAGAGAAACTGCTCTGACAAAAGTGGTAGACTATTTACTGCTTGCTTCAGACTCAGTTTCAATACTGGTGCTCCCAGACCTCAGTGCAGCATTTTCCATGACTAATCATCATATTCATATTAGATTGTTTAGAAAGCCATGTTGGTCTCCTTGACAATGCTCTCTCTTGGTTTGGATCATATTTAACGGACATATCTAACTTTGTTTTACACAACAACTGTTCATCAGACACTCTAAGGTGTGCCACAAGGGTCCATGCTTGGTCCTATTATTTTCTCTATTTACATGTTGCCTCCTGGTACAAACTAGGCTTCCATTCCTATGCTCTTGATGATGATACTCAGCTTTACATCATTCGCCATTAAGCCTAATGTTTGTCATCACCTGGTAAAGCCAGGAATGCCTATTTGAAATCATACAATGGATGTCATGTAACTTCCTCCTTAATGCTGAGAAAACTGAAATGCTAGTTCTTGGTCCAAAGCCAATTGGAAACAAGTTCACAGACCTCACTCCGAGCATAGTAAGCTCCTCTTCTCTGGAATCCTCCTACCCAAATTCATGGGGCTAGCTCAGTTGACTCTTTCAAAAGTTAACTCAAAACACATCTTCACATTAGCCCTCAACCTCAGCTAGTCTGCCCTAGTAGTACTACTAGTACAGTTATCCAGGTTATTTAGTTAAAGGTTCAGTTTTGTGTGTACATGATTAAGTATATTCACCCTATGTTACACAATCGTATATGTGTGTTTTCATCTGTATCCAGGTGTGAATGTGCAGGAAGTTCTTATATATATATTCTGTATATCTCGTATCATGGCATTCCTGTTTGTAATGTTCAATATGTAGTTTACCTCACTTTTATACATTTTTATACATTTTGCTAATCTGACTCATTATTGTTTTATTTTACGTGCAGTCCTATATACATTGTTGCCCATAAAGTTGGAATAAAATGTTTTTTTACCTCTTCTCATGAAATGATTGTGACAATGTGATATATTCTTGATAAATAAAGTTTATATCTTCTCAACTTTATTGATTAAACTCTTCCAAACATATCACAGTGAAACTTAAACCACAATTAACCTTTGCAAACTGTGGATTCAGGCTTTAACAAAATTGGGGGTATTGAACAAATTATTCCAACTTTATGGGCAACAGTGTACATACCTTGTGACATTGAGCTATAATACATTTTAACTTGACTGTCTTTTCTCTGTACTTTTTGTTTTACTTGCAGTGAATGTTGATGTTCAGAATGAGAAAATGCACTCTTTCTGAAGAGAGGTCCCTTTCAAGTTATTGATGTGTTAACCTGAAAGCAGCCACTGCTTCATATACTGTTGTGCAATAAGAAGAAATAAAACTTTCAGAAAATAAAAAGTCTGGGTTGATATTTGTGCATGTGCTATGGACACTGACTCTTTTCTATTTGTGACACTGTTACATTTTGTTTGTGGCTTTTATGATTGTCACTCAGTAAAAGTTACACAGTCTTGTTTTAAAGTGTACTACTGCATTATATTTCTTTGCATAGTAACTATCACTGCAGGCAAGGGCATAATTTACTGTGGGGAAATCATAATTGTGCTCCCCTCACTTTTATTGTTTCACATTGACTTTCTTACTGAAGTCTCTGTGGACATTGTCCTCTTACTGTCCTGTGACCACAGTTCAAGATGATCTGAAATGTCTTGTTGGTAAAGGTTGCTGGTAGTGGACATAGCCTGTAAAGAATACCTGCAGACGATACTGTACTGTCGTACATCACGCTATCAATACAATCAGCCATGTCATGAACCCTGATAGATAATTGTGTAGTTAAATAGTTTAATTTCATCAGATAACCATCAAATCTATGAATAAAACACACAAATAATCTAATAAAGTGATACAGACATGGGATTGAGAGTAAATTATAGAAATATTGGTACTATATTGCTTCGTATTTTACAACTTCATGGTGGGAAAAAAAGTTTCTTTCTTCTCGCCTTGCTGTGAGGGTTCCAGTGGCAGGTTAGGCCACTGGAAATCTTAAATTGAATTTAGGTGTATTTGTTTTTTCAGCCTTTCTCCCTCTGTGTACTCCCATGGTATATGCAGCCTCTTCACTGCATACACTTTAATCACAGGACAATGGATATTCTTAATAAAATACACATCAAAAAAACTAAACGTTTCATCAGTGAGTTTCACTGTAGAGCCGTAATCTTAGTAATGAGAATGTAAGATTTCTTCTTTACCTCCATCTCCTAATGTTTTTTTTTTTAAACACAACTGTGGAACTTATTCACAGAAAAGGACAGAGAAGAACAAAGATACACTTCATCTCAGTGAGTATGCTTCAGAGTGCTTTAACTGTCCTTTAAACCCCCGCGATGAATTGCTACTACAATTTAGTTTGCTGCGACTTAATGTGGGCTTTCATCATAGGTATAATCACACACTGCACAGCTGCAGCTCGTATATGAGCAGGAGAGCTGCCGCTGTCTTGGAAACATTTGCACCTCAAGGTCAAAATGAATAAATAACGAACTTTGACACAGATTCCTACCCACAGTTCTCTGAGCACAAATCTCTCTAACTGAGGCCACTGGAGCTGCGGGTTTGCTGCTTGTTGCCTGTTGGAAACACAAAAAGGAAACTGCAGGAAGGACAATGACCTTTGAAGCAGATTGTTAAGTCCGAACCAGTGCAGATGCAATTCTTGAGACTGCAAGTATTTGTCCCAGACTGCTGGAGTGTGTGTTTACACGTGCTTATGCACTTACTGTACTGTGTAAACCCAATGAGCCCTGGGACTTCATCTTCACTCTATAAACTGCTGCAGCTTCTCTGTTTACTGAGGCATCCAGGAGTAATAAAATATTCATCTGAAAAAACCATCCAAATAACTCGGAGCAACTCCTGCATAACATGCATGGCTCTCACCTGAGACTCTCACACCACACTGTGATGATGAAGCACGTTGTGGGGAGGAACAAGGGCCACACACACACACACACATACACACACACACACACACACACACACACACACATACATGTCTTGTTCGGACTGTCTGTGGATTTCAAAGATGCTGATTCATACAGTTTTTAGCCATGCCAGCACTATGCAATGGCAGCCTGTCAGCCCACCAGCCTGAAATATCTCTACGACTATAAGAGGGGTTGCTATGACGGCCTCAATACAAGTTGTAATCATGGACAACGTTTTGATTTACACATTACTTTGGTCAAGTAATTATTGTCTTAACCTCTAAAGACCTGGCGTACACATGCGTGGACATCACATTTTGGGTTATATTACCATAGTAGTTAATTCTGCTTAGCTGGGGCCGTATGGACATGTATGTGGGCAAAATTGTTGATATTTCATATTGTTTTTTGCACCGTGATTTTCAAAATATGTTCAGAATATGTTTTGTATGTGTTATAAATACATGCAAAAGCAGTCAGGGAAAAAAACTGCTATGTTCAGGGTGGAAATAAAGAGTTTTGCACAAAGGTGACTTTATTGTGTTTTCTGGAAATTAAGACCGATTGTCCACATATGTGGACATAATGTTTCTCTAAAACTACACCATGTAAAAAGATGATGCTTAGGTTTTATACTTATCAGGGTCCAATAAGCCCAAATAGCAAGGAGAAATAAAAAATGCATATCAAACAAGAGCTCAGGTCTTAAGAGGTTAATGTGCGAAGTGCTGGTTAGCAAATGTTAGCATGCTAGCATGCTAAAATGGTGAAAACCAAGCCCCTAGGAAGAGCACCACATTTTGAGGCCAACTTGACATAGTGCCAAAACTGTATAATTTGAACAGTAGCGTTCCTCACATGATGCCATTGGGCCCAAAAAGAGTTTTTCCCATTGAATCACATTGTGAAAGAGACGTATTTAAATCATCCCATACATTTTTTGAGCAACAAATGACTTGTTTCACAATCTGAATTTGATCCATTCAGTCCGATCCGGCTAATTCTATACCCACAGAGTCAAACTGTTTTGGCTGCATGCTCCACTGAGCAGCTTGCCTCCAACGCTGTTTTCAGTTGTCTTCATACATCAGTGGTGAAAACTGTTAACATTATACCTGCTAAAGAGCACCATGCTGTATTAGCACTGTCAGTGTGGACGTGCTTCCATGCAGTACAGCCTCACAGTGCAGACTCTTGCATTTTCAGACACAGATTAGATTTTCTTTTGCAAACTCGTCCTCAAAAGTCTTCCAAGTGGTCAGTCAGCAGAGCACACTGGAAGCATGCACAATGAGTTGCCTTTGGCTGAAATTTAAAACATTTAAAACTCTTTTTTCTAATATTTTGATTTCTATTGTCATTCATCCATGGACATACTGTAATGAATTAGAAAGCACAACAATTTCAAATGAAAATCTGATATATGACCTTATACAGAGTAAATAGAGATATATAAAATAATGAGCTATACACTGTATGCTTACAAAACATGGACATTATTTCCATGAATGTTTCACATAAAAGAACTATTGTTGCTTACATGTGACAGAAATATGTATGAACTAATATATACTTTTATGTTACTACACTTACTAAATATTACAATATGTGTCTAGCTGTGGATATGAGTATTATAAAATGATCTTATTATCTCAGGCATGTTTTCTGTTCCAGTGTTTAAATAAAGATGTAGATATAAAAAGGTTTATCATTTAATCATCTTGTTAAAAAAAAAAAAAAAATCCAAAATATAAAGACAATGTAATTGCAGTTTTGAATGCAGGTATCAGAAATGTCCATATTTTGGGATATTTGTCAGAGCTGGGTGGATGAACATGTGAGTGATATAAAAAACTAAAAATAAAAATATTGATACCTCATATATCAGCATTATGTTCTATAAATGTCTGTTTATGGTTGTAAGAAGATGTATTATGCATATGTGAACAGGTTTTGCTATATTTTTGGAATTTGTGGTATTTATGAATATACATGTGACTCTGGATCATTAGTGATAGACATACAGTACGTATGTACTATGTGCATTTCTCTCTCTCTCTCTCTCTCTCTATATATATATATATATATATATATATATATATACTGTATATATATCAGACTTATGAATGAGTTACATTATGGTCCTCTGGCTTATTGTATGCAAACAGCAGCTATTTCACATAATGGCCATAATGTGCAAAAATAGTGTTCCTGGAATTCACTGAGAAATACCAACAGAAGGGAAAAACACGGACACTGAAAGAGTTTTTTTTTTTGAAGAAAAATACTGATCATGTTGTGTGTGATCTTCAGGTTGTCAGAGAAAACGCTCAAGCAAGAAGAAGATTCAATCAAACTGAGGCCAAGTGTTCAGCTTTGGTACTCATATTCAGCTGCTGTTACACAAAGCAACTCATTATTGTCAGGCACATGTTAGAAGTTCACTTCAAAACACATTCAGCCAGAACCCCTTGATGGTGTTTGGTGTATTAAGACCTCAGGCTTCAACTACAAATTACTTGCAAAAACTATCCACCAAAAAGCATCAGGTTATCTGCACTAGACACAATTTTAAGGGACAAATATACCTTATTTAAGGGAATAAATCATGCGTGGCGCAACAAAGAAGTGTGTCCAATCTGTGTAAATTGTAGCAGAGTCCCCCATCTGCCCATATAAAATAGTACTATTGGATTTGTTGACTTTTCTGGCCACAGGAAATGAAGAATCAAAATTTAAGAGTGAAATCTAATCGGACTCCCCCACAGCAGAGAGAGCAGCACTCTGTCCAGAAAAAGCTGCACTCAGCAATGTAAGACCTTTTCCACCTTCATTACTTTGCTCTCCGTTCGTGTATAAAGCATCACCGACGAGAATGTTGTTCTGTTTACTGATGTCAGCTTAAAGGATTTCTGGGTATTGAAGTTCAAAATGTTCAAACACTTATCTCTTGCAGCCATTTGGAGCGGCAAACACGCTGAGTTGCCTGGTGATGCTTTCATCCGGAGTCATGAAATGTCACGGAAAAAAACACGCGCGCAACTTTTTAGAGACATCTTGTTTAATCAAGTCACAAATCTGCGGTGTGATCTGCTTTGTCTGAACACCGTGACACGACAGTGTCACTGAAAAAAGTGAAAGGTGAGGTGGGTGATGATGCACAGCGGTGGGCATCAGAGCAACACTGTAGCCAACATGATGGCAAGTTGGCTTATTTGCTTTCTTGCTGAGAGTCAGATGAGAAGATCGATACCACTCTGATGTTTGTCGATGAAATATGCAGCTGGTTAGCTTAGCTTAACACGGAGACTAAAAACTGTTTGAATGACTTCCTCTGAGGGTAGCAAAATCCACATTTAAAAAGTGTATAAATGTCACATCGTAGTTATACCAGAGATTATGTGCCATGTAATGGTGTTTAGAGAGCTTCAGAAGTACTGACAGGCACTGTTTTGCCTTCAGAAGGAGTCATGCTGGCTGTTACCAGTACGGTGTCCCAACGAATATCTGTAAAATACTAAAATGTCCTGGATATCAGCATTAACTACCAAATAGTTAGTTAATCAGTCAAAATAATAACTAGAATATTTGACTTGTTTTCAGTGCCTACAATCGAGCGCATCCAATAATCCACAATACCTATACCTATACTACCCGGAAACGGAAATGGTAGGAAGTAAACTAATGGTGTATGAAGATGGAAATGTCAGAGAGGATGTGAACAAGCCCACAGTTTGGCCAAATGATCTAAAGCACTTTATTTACTGGTGACCTGTGGGCTTTGTTTTACATCGATTTTCTGCTTCTTGGTGGGCTGGTTTCTGTTCAGCCACAGCACAGCATTCCCAGACCTCAGCAGTTAACAAGGTGAATTGCATTACCAAAATAATGAGCAAAAATATAAAAAAAAATAAAGGCCAGAGTTCTAACTAAACTAACTCCAGCTGAACTAAAACAGAGAGCACACAGTCCCGAAGAATTGTGCGAATGAACACTCGTCTTGCATCTTTACAACTGTAAGTCAGGCCTCGCTGTCTCTCAAAGGTTGTCCTCGCTCTCCAACTTGCAGAGAATTTTGTCTAACTTTGTCTTGTGCTCTTTCAATAGTTTGTTTGTTCATGAACTTCCATGATTGGCCTCCTTTTTACACAGAAGAACTTTCGATGATGAGGACGCCAAACGTTCACGGAACAAATGTCTTTAGTAAAGACTCGTTCCGCACACGTACGCTGCTCCAATTTATCCTCTGTGGAGACATTTCTACTCAGATGAAATAATGCATTTTCTTTTATAGAGTGCAAGTAACCTTGTTTTCACCCCAAACGCTTAATTCCCTCCCAGAAACGTTCATTTGAATATTAAGAAGCAATATGAACACACTCGAGTAGCCAGTCAGTCAGTCAGCACCAGTTTAATGATTTTCTATAAAGGTAGCAAAACCTACTATGAATGGATGGATGGACAGATGGAGGGAGCAGAGAGGTGGGATGTGAAAGGCAAAGGAAAGAAGGAAGGAGAGAAGAAAGGAAGGAGCGGGAGACAAGCAAACATAACAAAATACAGCCAAGGATAACTACAGAAATTCTTCACCAAGTTCTTCTTGAGAGCAGAAATTGTTGTGTTTGTGGAGACTCTCGGCTCTAGTTACCGATGTACAATACACAGCTTTTGTTAGCGTCCACAGAAAAATTCCTCTATGTGATCTTTATGTGCACGGAGCTTCTGTTGTGTAGCTTCCCGCTTTCATCCGTGGGAAAGTCCATCCTTCATCAACGTTCCCAGATGTTTGGATCTCCATTCTGTTTGATGGGAAGCCCAAAGCAGCAACAGCAGCGCCACTTTAAAGGCAGCCAGGATGTTTTTTTCATCCGCAAGAACGCACTCTGTGTATGATGTGCGTATGGAGTTAACGTATGTGCCAAAGGATCATACGTGTGCGCGCTGGCTTTAGTCCTGCTGTTCTGGTTCTTCACATAAAAAAGGCAAAGGAAAGCTCAGCGCTGCATGCGATTTCTACATACAAGCAAAGTCAGGGAGCGACATTTGGGTCAGAAAGCGCTGGAGAGGAGCAGTTTAATCAGTAACAATGAAATGTACAAGGTGTTGTGTGGACGAATGATTAATTCAACAGCTAATTTACACCACAGTGAGATATTTGATCTCTCTCTCTCTCTCTCTTTCTCTCACACTTGCACATCACCTTGAACACAGGAAACAATCACAACCTGACCACAATATAGTGAGAAGAGGACAAACAAACGAGTTAAATATCTCCATAGAGTTAATGCTTTTTTTTTTTTTTTTTTTTTTACAGTTTACTGTGCGTTGACTAAAGGTGGAAATCCACTACGTGACAGAATTTTAACTTCCCATTTGACGAGTCATTTTAAACAGCACAGAGTGTTCTGCTTGGCCTATTCGCAGCCTCATGATACCGTGCGTGGATCACAGAGAGCTGAAGTCACGCTCTGTGTAGCCTCTGCTCCTCTAGCTCCCGTCACTCACTGCAATCTCTCATCAAGAATTTCTTTTATCGGTCGTCCTGAAAAAAGAATGAAGCGCATTCATTGTGTTTTATTTTCCACAGTCAAACCCAAATCAGCATCCACCACAGCACTTGTCATAAGAAATTGAAACCATTCCGTATTTTAACAGTAAAACACCACGTTAATGAGCACAGAATAAAAACTACAGCTCCCATCATAACTTGGTCTCATTCATATCCATAAAAGTCACCAATAAATATGTCATCTTTCCAGCTCTCTCCTGCTGTGGTTGCAGGCATGCCTGAGCTAGCTGCAACACCTCCACTCAGGCATAATCAGTCTGAGATGTTCAAGGGGTTTTTGGGTAATGGTGTTTGTTAAAAGCCGCCAACAGAAATATTAAATAAAATCAATTAGACCGTAGTTATTTAGACACATGAAGTGAGATTTTGAATGAGGTTTTCTCACATCCGGAGAAGAACCTCCTCATCGGGCCGGGGTTTGTGAGCGTTACCATTTCTCTGTCCTGTGTTTAGCACACTGATTGTAGGTGTGCTCATTTTATCATATCACAGGATGACGCGTGTCACAGGATCCTTTGTTTCTGATAAAGCTCTAAGAAAAGGGGAGGCGCATGTAGCATATTACATATGTTCAGTGAAATGAACTATTAATGGCACCTATAATTCATGCAGGGTATCACTGGGCTGTGAATAACGTGAAGTCCAACGAAGAGCAAATGTTAAAGCTTTAAAATGAGCACTTGCAGGGCATACATGACATGTTGTCTATACACATATGAAATATATTACTGCTATATACATTGATATTCATAGAGCTGTAATTATTCACACTGTACATGTGACCTAACCCACTGTCAGTCTGTGTGATTCTTCTCATAAAACAGTGATTTCACTTTCCATATTTAGAAATAACTGTCTTAATTTATTTGAGTATGTGTGTGTGTGTGTGTGTGTGTGTGTGTGTGTGTGTGTGTGTGTGTGTGTAACCAAGAGAGGAGCCATTTAAATGTATTTGACTCCTCTTGTCTTCCACTATATTAGCAGTGTAGTTGTAATAAAAAAGAATTATTTTGTCATCACTCTCCTCAATCTTCACAAAATGCATCTTTAATTATGTACGCAGTTCAGTGCCACACTCATCTTGTTCACCTTCCCAACTTTTCACTCTCTAGTAACTTCTTTTTTGTCTTATGAGTAATTAAAACAGGGAGGTCTCAGGTTTGAGCCGCGAGTCTGAAAAACCCAGCTGTGCTTGCAGCCACTTGCTGAAGGCGAATGTATGAATCTGGTCCCCAGGTGAGAGTTTGTCCGCCCGTCTTGCCTCTGGTCTGATCCTCGCTGTTCCACTTAAACCTCTGGTCAAAATGTCATGCATTTTTCACTACTGCCATCTGCCACGTCTCTCCCAGCTTAACTTGTGCTTGTTCACACTCGAGCTGCTGCCTGAAAGTGCTGTCGAGTCAGTAAGCGGACAGAATGTTTGATGCCTTCTTAGCGCTTCCTCTTCTCTCTGTTGGTTTGACCACTGCATTAAGGTGCTATGTGCTTTACAGTTACAACATTTTGGGAAATATGACTTGCTTTTTTTCTTTTGAGAGTTAGATGAGGAAATCGATACCACTCTCAAGTAGCTAATTATCGTGAATTCAGTGTGTAACCTGGCGACGGGCCAAAGTGAAAGAGTTTTTCTGGTTAGTGTCTGACTTAGCTAAGATCATTTATTAGCACCACTCTGTAAGACCACTATTGTGAGTTGACTGCATTTGTGCCGCTCAACTAGACCAACAGAACGTCACGGACGGTGTCACATGCTGAAGTCGGATTCTTTTGATTGGGGATTTTGATTCAATAAAATTAAATAAAATCCCCCAAGCCTAAATATATTTATCCCCTCCAGTAGAGGAGGAGCAAACGATAGTCTTTCTTTACTGAAACAAAGTGTTTATGTAAAATATTGTCTTACTGTGAAGGAACACGAGCACTAATAACAACTGCACGTTACAGAGGCAACCAATCATCTCTGCCATTTGTTCAGTGATAACACAAGATACAGCGCGCCATTAATGTGACAGTGATGCACTGGTGTGTAGGAGTGTTCTCCTCTCTGCAGTCATGTCTGTCCAATTTAAACTATTTGTCAGAGTTGCCGGAGGCGAGGAGATGCACAGTCTCAAACGTAATGCTGGAAAATAATTCCCAGCTCTGCTCTGGTCAATAACGCTACATTTACCCTGAAGCGTTATTGAGAACTACTCTGAAATCAGATTTGTCCACCTGCCTTACGAGGAACATATCTTCTCATAAAAGAGATCATTCATATGTTAGACCACCTCTGCGCAAAACAGACTTCTGAATCTAATGTGAGGCAGTTCTTTTCCCATAGTAAAATGCTACCTATCAGCTTGTGATGACTGAACTCACAGTAGGCCTGTATTCATACAAACACATCCAATCGGATATTCCTATGCAGCCTCAAGTTTATGATTCGCTCACATTAGACTTCAGTGACACCATCTTATCTGAGCTCCTCTGGGATAGTTTCCCAATTGCTGCACCTTGGTGAATCAGCCATTGAGGCCTCTAATTGCTAATTCTGTCAGTTTAATTAAAGTTCAAAACTACAGCCGCCTCTTTAAACCATTCAAGCATATCTCTGGGCTAAGTCCCTTATGTAAAAAAATAACTGTGGGCTGACTGGAGGTTTTTTTTTTTTTTTTCATTTTGAAAGTGCACTTTTCTTTATTTCTGCTGCTCCTTTAGCCTTGCACATAGATTTAACTTGGAGAGTATTATGCCAACGTGCTCTTGTAGCTACTGTGTTTATTGTCGACATTGCAGTGATGTAAATCCTGGGTCTAAATGTGAAATTGGTCAAATGTTTATTCCTGTTAGAGCAACTGGATGAAAAAAGTAACAAAAAGATTCAATAAAAGTACAACCAGCCATATGAGATAGTGAATATTTGAGGTTTTCTATACGGCATTTAGAACATATACAATATACATAAACAATATAGTATTGAACAACTATTTGCGATGTAAAGACGCAGTGGAGTAATGGCTTCTCTGACTGTTTTGGTCGCCGGGATGGCTGCGTGTACATGTTAGTGCATGTCAGTCCATCAGTCGTTCAGTGAGCTAACACAGTAACAAGAGAGTCAGAAAATGCTACTATAGTATTTTATAGGACAAGCCCAACATCACTCAGTCTGCCACCTTGTGACCAACAAAAACAAAACCTCTTGTGACTAATAGACAAGCTTAGTGGAGCCCTGAGAACATCGCTGTTACCTCTATAATCCGGCCGTGTGCTGCTGTTGGCTCATGGGGATAGACGGTCTTTGAGCCGGACGGGCTGCTGGTGGATTCACGGGGTGTAAGATGGAGTTGTTTGGGAGTAAAAACTACACCTACCTGGCTGGTTGCCAGGGGTAGACAAGCAAACAGCTATCACTGTTGCCTCTTCCACTTCCACTTGTCCATGCGAAATGGCTAAAGGCTGCGCAACCATCAGCCACTACAGAGTTTACCAAACTGGCTATTTTGGTCCCGTTCACACGACGCCCTATGATGTGCCATTTAACAGGATTGTTTATTTGTTATGTACAAAACGAATGAATGAAAGAGCCGTAGCAGCAGGGGGCGATTTGGTCTGAGAGGTTGGTGCTCTAATGAGACATGTAGTGGTTTGTAATCTCGCATATGGAACCTTTAATATAGCAGCAAACAACAATTTGCTATGTAAAGATACAGTGAAGTAATCACATCCTGACCAGAAACTGAAGTCCCACTCTCTCTATGTGTTGTAATCTGAGTTTCTCTGTCCTTTCTTTTGATTGTCAGGGGGGGGGGGGGGGGGGGGCAGCTATGCACGCATGTTAGTGCATGTTAGTCCCTCCCATTCGCAGTGTTAGCAGGATAGCTGGCCAGCTAATAATTAGGTTACAAAGATTTAGGTCACACGGCAGATCGAAGAAATAGCTTGTTACTAACAGCTTGCTAAGAACACGAATGGGAGTGGCAGGGGGGAGGAATGGGAAGGGAGGGAGGGTGGGATGTGGCTGGCATGCATATTTGTTTTGGTCTGAGATGCTGGTGCTCTGCTGTGATGTCTAGCGGTTCTGAATGCCGTATAAAGAGCCTTTAAAGCCGGCCTGGCTTTGATTTCGAAAGAAAACCCACAACCTGAAGCCCCCAGTGTAAAAGACGCTGCTACACAGGTGGATCCTCTCCTCAACTAGACAGGACAGTGTTTGTTTTCCAGGTGTACTCATCTCTCTCTCGCTGTCTGTCTCTAATCTGATGGTATTTCTGATCCTGGGCCAGACAGAAACAACTGTTACCCACAACCAGTTAGAATGACAAGCAGTTTCAGAGGGCCTGCGGGGCTAAACTTCGATTCCCGGAGCATGAAATGCACTTGGCGTGCGAGAGGATCGTTAATCTGGCGAACATATTGGTACCATACTGTAGGGCTACGGTGCAGGATGCCAAGGAGGCGCCCCGGAGGGCTTCATACCTGGGCAAGCACCAAATAAAAACCACTCCTGTATGCTCTGCTTCACTTTAACTTCAACTCACAACTCATGTTGCTGCAGCAGCTGCAGAGGAGGCGTTTTAGACAAATAAAAAAAGCAATCTTCAATGCTTTGTTTTCAAAATAAAAGAATAAAAATGTAAAAATGTATTTAAAAGAATAAAAAATAAAAGTCTCTCAATAAGTCTAGATTATTTATACATACATTGTATAGTTTTACATAGACCCCTGTGCAGTTGAAACTGTATGCAAATGTCCCTTCATTGTCTTTAATTCATTCAGTTTTGGTGGTCCTATATGATCCTGTGGGGCCGACAGTACACGTTCAGCATGAAGACAAATTGAAGGAGCCATTATTCCCTGTTTGATGGCATTGATATTTCAGATTCCTTTAGATGATGATGTTGCTCGAAGGCAGCTGAAATCTAGTTTTTCTGATACAGAAACATTTCTGATACAATGCTACTGTGCCCTAATGCATTTCCAGACTAATATCTACACCCAAAGCCAATTTTCTGCTGTACGTCCCATAGCAACCTGTACTTAGCGAAACAATGTACAAGTTGCTGAGCACCCAATAGTTCATTTATTTGGAGGACAGATGTCAGGAGTCCTACTCCATTTTTTGATCTTAGGGCCGTGGGCTTTTTCTAGAGATTCTCCAAATGACACAAGTATTAGTACACTACATGAAGCCAGGATTCTTGGGAGTGACTAAATTCAGTTTGAATGAATCCTTGAGGGGAGAATTAAAAACTTGTCTCATAAACCAAACTGGTTTCCTCACTGTGTTTGTGCTTTGCTAGCACACACGAAAGACCCATTATAGTTTAAAAAAATGTCTCTAACCAATCAAAGTGATTAAACACAGTGAAATGTCAAAGCATTTTAAGCTTGATATGTGATGTAGCTCTGACTCAGACGGGAAACGCAGGTGGGGTATAATTTCGAGAGGGATTTGAACTGATTTGGGAATTGATTTGAAAAGCTTTGCAAGCATATTATAAGACCTGGATACAGCGCTGCTGCTTAGTCACGCTTCCGGTTTTATCCAGTGGCCATTAATGGTAGAGCAATGAAAAATCCCTTGCTGGCATTTCCCTATTGACCACCATTGTAAAAGAGACATCTATAAACTGTTCACAGGCTAAAACATGGTAAATGATTACAATTTTTATTGTATCATTTTAAGCCGCTTTTTAATCTTTGTAAAACTTCCTTTTTTTCTGAATGCCGTCCCCGCTGTGGTATGAGCCATCCATGGACCACAGGCTTGATGGGAGGAACTCACAGAACGTAAAAAAATCTGGTGTATTTGCCAGTTAGGAAATTCTCATTGGACAGAATAGGCAACATTTACTGACATCCAGGTCTTATAATATATCGATGGCCTCACGCACAATGCAAACACACATCCCTGCTAGCTACTAGGTGACGACTCACAAGGTAACGCTAGCGCAAAGTGTCGTTCGGTGAGGATGGAAGGGCGTTAACAAGGCACCCCAATACTTGAAGATGTTTTTTAATTTGAATTTGAAAGATAAGATCTAACAGAACAATAATGGTGTTAATGGTGTTTACCATGTGTGTTTATGAGGAACATCTTGCTTTGCATTTTTTGCTTTTAAGTATCAAATATCAATTTTGAAAAAGAAATTGTTCAGGTTTGTCCCTCATTAGCATTCATGTTCTACGTCTGCATCACTGTCGGGCCCAGACACGAGGGGCTTCGACGTGGGCAGCTTTCAGAAACCACGAGGGAACGAGAAATTAGTCGCACTGCGAGGAAAGTGGCTAGCCAGGTACGTTAGATTTACAGAACTGATCAAATGCTTCGTTTGGAAAAGCTGATAGATGAATGAGTTTAGCTAAGTGGCATCTGGGCTCTTCATCACTTTGCTTTCATGTTTATCAAGCAGGACGTTATAATTTCTCTCTTATTGCAGTCAGGAAGACAGACTCCCCCTGGAACCATCATATACGAGCTCATGCTAACTAGATGTAGGGGGATAGGGTATCAAGACAGATGACATGAGGCTGCTGTATGCATCTGTTTAACTATGTATGTGTTTGCAGGCCTGTTTGTACCGTGGTTGTGTATTTCTGTATGAATTTTGTGTGTATTTCCATCAGAGAGACTAATTAAAAGGCTGAGAATATGCATGAAACAGCACAGGCAGTTTAAAGATACATTATCAAAAGGACTGCCGGGCCTCTGAACATGCAGTTAGAAATATTCAACCCCTGGCAGAGCAGAGGGAAAAAAAACTGTGGAATGTCTATGGACTTGTGGGAGAAAAAATACACAAAGTTTATATCTATTCACACTAGTCCCATTTCTTTGGGGTAGTTATATCCAAAACAACAACAGCAGCAGAGGAGACAGTAGCATGAGAAGTTGGAGGCAGCCAGCCAGATGATCAGCGCGCCCTCTAAGAGACTCCTGGTTGATCTCTTCCCGGTTCGATGAGCCGTGCGGGGACACTGAGGCTACTGCGTGGTTGTTGCGGTTGGAGCACATGTCGTACAGGTTTCCGGAGAACTGCATCTTCTTGGATTCCTGGCGGAGAGATTCCCAGACAGCTGCGGCTTCATCCGGACAGCCGGCCATCGCCACATTGGCACAGTCATGGAACTCATCCCATGACCTGAAAAAAAGAAGAGGAGGAGGAGGGAGATGAAGAGACACGAGGACACCTACAGATGTGACACATGACACCAAAAGCCAAACTCTGAACAGACCTCGAGTGTTAAAGTGAGTCACACCGGCAGTTTTGCATTGGAAAACACTGCAGCACCGTGGATGATGTGTGTTCAGGCAAATTTGGCCACAGGTAAACCACCGATATTATTTGAGACATTTATGTATTTAATTTATTATTTTATAGGTGTTTTATTAAATCCCCATCTGCCATCAGCAGACACAGAGGTGTAAACATAAACATGATTTATATAAAATGCCTAAACATAAACATAATGTACTTAATAGAGTGCTCTTAGACAAAAGACAAAGCAGATGCATTATTTGTGCAATTGTGACCAGTACATTGTTTGTGCACTCTGGTTTCATCAGCCACACTAGCAGCGCGGCTATATCGATGCTAATGTTGTTCTGTTGGTCCACCACTTTGGTGCAGACTGAAATATCATAACAACTATTTGACTGACCATCATTGTTCCCACATGATTTATCCTAATGACCCTGATGGTTCCCTGAGTTTTCCTCTTGCACCACCATGAGGGTGGAATGTCTTCATGACTTTGCAACTCATGCTACTCATGCTATTCATGCTCCCTTATGATGAATGGTAATAACTTTGGCGATGTCTCCACTTTTTATCTAGTGCCATCATCACGTCAAAAGTTTAATTTACCCAATCCTTTGATTTATGAAATAGCTGCGAATGGTGTTCCCATCAACCTCAGCTGTGCTTTGTGTTGTACAGGAAAAGATAAGATGGTGAACATACTAAACATTAACATGTTAGCATTTAGCTCAAAGCACCAATGTGCCAAAGTACCGCCTATAGAACACCTGGCATGGCTGCAGACTCTTAGCTCAACCACAACTGGGCAAACCTTTCATGCTGACTAGCAACATATGCATCAGACGTATAAAGAATATGTCATGAACGTGTCTTTGCTTCATTGACTTGCTGAAAATGTGGCTGTTCTGAGCGAGCCAGTTGCTTGGCCTCCGATATTACTGCTTGCAGCTTTCTTGAGAGTTGCTCTTTCAAACAACTTTATACTCAACGTTGTTCCTTGGATCATGAGAAACACACCTGCTATGATACATTTGATGAAGTCATTTACTGTTACTGCTAACAGGTAGCTATCTGGGACCAGGCTATGTCCGGGAAGAAAAGCATTCAAAAGTTACATCGCTGATGTTTAAAATGTTTGAGTTTGCTACAGTGTAATATGTCCAGTCTCTCTTTCTACATCTGTTCTTGAATGTACTGTAGCGACAGCGGCTTGCACCAGGCATGCAGTTCGGCACAATAATAGTTAGTAGAGGCCCTCTATCAATGGTAACGGCGTACGTAATGTTCTGTAGATCGCAAGAGCTCACACTCATCAATGTACTTCCATGGGTCCTAAGCAATACACCTGCCAAGTGTAAAGTCGATCGGATGGATGGTTGTCGAGAAAATCAATGGACAGACAGACAGACAGACAGACAGACAGACAGACAGACAGACAGATCGTTGTAGTAAGATATACAATCAAACCACATCTAAGTCCCAAGCCAATCATCTCCTGGAGACATAAGATGATTCTGTCTGGTGTATGCTCACATGATTGAACTAATGAAAATCTAAACAGACAGCTCAGAAATAACTGATGAAGATGCAGTGACAGTGAAGCATTAGTCCTTTCACTGAGTAAATCAAACTAAATCTATTTGTTTGCTCCCTTGACTTCATTTTGCAGTTGCCAAGAGACCATCTGCTGATCCTCCAAACTCTGGGAGCAAAGGTCACCCTGTGGGTTAGACTGAAACGTGGAAAAACCTTCATTAGTTCAGGGAATGGAAAAGCTGTCATGAACTGGGAGTTTGTTGAATCACTACTGTGCTAAATCCATCAGAAGCAAACTGGCTTTTGAAACACTTTGCTAGGCCTGAGAGGAGTCACAATGAGGGGGGAAAAAAACCAAAAACAAAATGACAGAGGAAAAAAGAGGAGGGAGAGATGATGAAGAGGAGACAGAAGGAAGTCACACAGAGCTCAATTGGATATAAACATCTTTGTTTTTTCAGTGAAACACAGCATTTAAACTTTATTCTAATAACCTTCAAGCTCCACATCCAAAGCCAAGTCTGTCTGACTGTAATGGGCTGCTAATTCTTCCTCTCATCATGAATGTGTTGCCTAAGTTGTCTCTGAGGAAATACTGGCTGGGTGTTAACTAGAGGGAGAGAGAGGGAGAGAGAGGGAGGGCTGGTGGGGAAAGCAGATGGCTCTGCTGAAAAAGTGCCTGACATGAAACCCTTAAAGCACATAACTTACACTGCAAGTCCATGAAATTAATAGAACAGCTCCCCCACTTTAATAACAGAAGAACTGTGAGCTTATGTCATCCAGACGCAACACAGACAACACTTTGTCCTGTACAGACAACACTGTCCTATACTGGCTTCTCAGACAGCAGGCTGTGCCTATTGAACCGCTTGTTGAACCTCTCCTTCGGCCAGCAATTGTCCAATCATAGCCTAAGTAGCTCTTCACTGCAGCACAGGATCAATGGTGAGGATGCTGAGCCATCAAGTGCATACAGTATTTAAGATCCAACATTTCAGTCTGACTCATGGAGCTGATGTTAGCTTGACTGGCTAACTAGCTCACAGCAAGACGTCAAGGTGCTACAAATGAGAGACGCCTGCTTTTGTTTTTTTTTAATTTAAGCTGCATGACATGTAGAGTGAAAAGGACCACATCAGTATCTAATGATGAGTAAGATTCGTGAAATGTGACATAAGATTATTCGCAAATGTGCCGACACAAACACTGGAAGGAAAAAAAAAATACAGCTCCAAAGCAGTTTGTAGTCCATGTTTAGCTGTTAGCATGTAGACTGTTGGCTGGACATTACCGAGGAGTTACTACAACATTAAATCTGGCTGCAAATAATGTTCTTTGAGTTTTCATAATAAGTGTTTTCAAAATGTTACATTGCATTATGTGCCATAGGCCATGTGTTTAAGAAGTGAAGGGTTATGTGATCGTAAAACTGGAGTACATAAGTGAGGCCATATCAGTCTATTAAAAACATTGCTATTGGTTAAATTGTTACTTACTCATTACTCAGAATTTGTCTAGTAGATTCCACTGACAGAAATTACGTATTTTTCAAATTAGACAGAGATAAAATAATGAAAGAACTTGGCTGCTTATATAACAAACATTACCTTTTATTCCTTTGTCGAGAGCTTTAGTAATTTCCTGTCTTTCAAGGACATTTTCCACTGAATACCTTCCTACAGCACAAAAAGGCCTGGTTAGCATGACGAGTGCTGATGCCTGTGGCTGCCTTGTCTGTCTCAAACTGCAATCACACAGTGTGGACGGGAAAACTTCCCTTTATTTTAGGGGAACACATTATTCCAAGATTGGTACCCCACTGCTAGCCTGCTAGTCACATCAGATAAATAACCTTAAATAACTACTCTCTCACACGACAGATACAGTGTGCAGCGGTACAGCTGTACACCCCACACAGTGGTTGTTTTGAGGTAAATGTTAACTAAAACCGTAATACACCAAAATAAAGTCCTCACTTCAGTATGATATTAAGGGAAAGGTAACCAAGAGACAAAGATCTAATGTATTGTCAGTGAGCCCTGTTGCCTCTGAATGGGGCATTTAACAGTTTAGATTTATCGCTGCAGTTGGTGAGGAATTGATCACCACTATCTCATTCAGACAAATAAGATGAGTCATGATTGGATGGGACGCTCTCCTGTGTACACAGAGTGTAGCTGTAATTATAAAGTGAACCCCTTAATCACAAGTCTTAAAGCCATCCCTTAAAGCAGTAAGAACTTGTAACCCAGTACAGAATTGAGCCCTGTATGATTATTTTATTTCCAGTATGCAGCATTCACCTTTCTCAGACTTGGTTCTTACTGGTTAAATCAGGCAATGCAGACTTTTGATTGGAGGAGGGAGATTGGACAAGTCCAGCCCCCTCTAAGTAGGTGTTAGGCTGCATGCTGTAGGTAAGCATGAGCAGAAACTCGTCCTACCAGAACATGTGGTGGTGGATACCGTTGTGAGCGTTAAGCCTGCCTTGAGAGAACACTTGTGTGGGGTAAAGAGTCGATCCTGGGACCTGTGTGCCAGGAGTTAACCACTTGTGGCAGCGTCTTGGCGCCTAAATATAGCAGCCGATGTTGTCTGCCGACACGAGGCGCTACAGAAAGCTGCGCGTGTGACAGTGAATTTGAAGTTGTGTTTCCTGCTATTATAATCCAGAGTGTGAAATTTCCAGTTAAAGCAGCACATTTATACCTGATAGAAAATATGAAATATGAGTTTTAGCCGATTTCTTTTACATTGTTAATGGATGTAACTACTTTTGTTAATGCCATATTATGTACATGTACATGTACTGTTATGCACCGCCAGTGTTAATAATAATAGGTTGTAGGTGTAAGGAGATTACTGGATATGTGCACTTAAAGCGTAACCTTGAATATGAGGATATGAGACACATAAGATATTATGCTGGGCTACTATTCAGGTCATGATTTAAAGAGACACACGTCACTTTCATTGTTAATGTGTTTGTTAATCATGATTCATGGTTGAAGGGTTCATTAAATATAATTCCTGGTTAAGAAGCTAGAAATAAGTCATGACTTTCATCACTATTGTGTTACAGTGGTATCTTGAAAATGGAGATGTGATATGCATCATGGCCACAGTCATGATTTAATATAGTAATTATTTGTTTTTACACAGGCTAGGTTCTGAGACTTTGAATTCTCTGTGACGAAGGTGATGAACCCGATCACCTCCTTACCCCAAGGAGTTACACCAAGATCACCTGTTGTCCTGAGGAGGAGACCACCTGCTCCTTCGTTCCCATCATTTGAGTTCATCAGTGTGGTAGGACTCTTGAAGCCCAAATCTTCACACCTGACTTTTTGAGTCTGGAACTGAACTGACTTGACACGATCCTCTATGACTGAAACTAGCTGAACTGACCACAATAAAGGAAAGAAAAGTGGAGCTTAAAGGAATGGACCAAAGGAATCTGGGACTCTGTTACCTTTCAGAGACATTTTTCTAAGTGAGATGTATTAAGGGATCAATTTCATGGGATTTATGTTACATGTTCAAATTGTTAAAATGTGTTCTTGTTGTATTCAATTAAGGGTGTCAACCTCTCCTCCGGACCTGTAACGGCTGGGAAACCACAAGCGGGTTCACTCAATAGCACGACTCGAGACAACTGGCAGATAAGGTAAAAGTCTTTACAAGTACATTGGGTACACGGGTAGGCAGTCAGAGAGAAGGCAAACAAATCCAGGAGGGGCGAGGCAGAGACAGAGCCGAAGGCAAGAACAGGAATCAAAAACCAGGAATGTAGTACACAAGAAAAACTACTGGAACGCTTGTGACAGGGAACGAAGACGAACTGGCACAGAGGACAGGGGAGACACAGACTAAATACACCGGGGGCAGGCAGGTAACGAGACACAGGTGGAAAGGGTGGAGACACAATCAGTTGTGGCGGGAAAACACACAATGGGAGGAAGAGAATGTACCAGAAATGAGGGGAAAGGGTAAGAAACCAAAATAAAACAGGAAATAAAGAAGCAAGAAGGACAAACAGCAAAACCCAAGGACGGGTCATGACAGGACCGAGACACTGGCCCTGGACATATTTAGGTCCTCTTAACCTGGAGTCTTAACAGTCTTTTTTCATTCTGGAGAACCTTTCTTAGCTGGGCTGTGTGACATTTTAACAACATTTGTGTCTGATCACAAACACACATATTTTCTATCTCGCCCTGACAGATTCCAGCACACATCTTCTCTCTTTGCTGTCACACACTGTACACAAATACCCTTTCCTTAGATCTATCTTTAGCCACTTATTCAATGAATTTTGTGACCGTGTCGACACAGCGAGGAAGACACACTCGTGAACACACTCACACGCAGCTTTATAAAATTAACATCCACTATCACCACTGCAGGCTTGGCCTCCCTTGATGACTCTGCATGTGTGTGTGTGTGTGTGTGTATGTGTGTGTGTGTGTGTGTGTGTGTGTGTGTGTTTGGCCTGTGTCCAGGACTTAAACACTCCAGAGGTCCACCTCTGACAGAACAGCTGCTGGAGGAGGACGGCTGCTTACCTGCTGCTGTGGGAGGAGCAGCTGTGGGGTACCAGCATCTGGCTATCGTCTGTGTGCCCAAGTGTGTATGCAAGTGTGTGTTTTTGCGTGTGAAAGTGTCTTAGAGACAGAAAGAGGATGACAAAGTCTGAAGGAGAAAGAGATGGCATCATGTGCAGCAGTGCTGATTTTTGTTGTGTGTACGGTTCCGGGTACAGTTGTGTGCGTCGTCGTGCAGTGTGTGTGTGTGTGTGTGTGTGTTTGGGTGTTAGGTGTGCGGGTCACAGGTGGTGCAGAGACAGCAGAAACTCAGTGAGGACACTGACAGACAACCAGATGCTTTCACAATAATAAAACCTCCTGAGAGTATGTCTGCTCTGCAGCTAACATGCTGCTGCTGACATCCAACAACCTCCAAACCCCAATTCTGGGCTAATTTTCTGCACCGTTTTTTAACTTGAACAGTATGTAAACAGCAATGTGGATGTCGCCTGTTTGTTGACTAAGTTTATGTGACAGGATGCATTTACTGACATCTGCAGCGATATATAACACATTTAGCTAAACACAGCTGTTTCAGGAAATTGGTGAAGGCAACAGAGAGCAAGTGAGGCGAAGAGAGGAGGGTGAAACATGGCACGGCAGCACAAAATGTATTAGAGGACAAAAAGGTACAGTGCGTCCAAATCCACTGACACCAGCTGAACCTTGTATATTTCGGATGAGATTACATCTGAGAATGACTCAGTAGGAGTTTGTAAACTTTGGACTTCACAGGAAGTCACATTATAAGAAAATGCAGGATGACAGGACAGTTTTAAGACTGATGTTCTTCAGAAAACCTGACACAGCTGTAACCGATGGAGCATTGTACGGCTATAACGTCTGATTCCTCTGACTACAGCCTATATTGGGCCCCTATTTGGCCCCTGTGTGGCTCTGGACTTCCTGAATCCTTTAGGACCACTGCAAGGGGTCATCAGGAAAACACTCGACTGGAGTGTGACACTAAAGAGCAAGATAGAAGAAGATGACATTGGATTGAGTTGTAGGAGAAAAGTAAAGAGTATAGTATTAATCTCATTAGACTATTACATTTGAGTACATTCAAGTATATGGGCGAGTTATGTGTTGGACTATTACTTGGTTTGGGGCAGTGACTTCCCTGGTTTGCCCGGTGACCCAGTTTTTAAAATCTTAATACTCCATTTTTTTCTAAATCATGACTTCTAATACAGTGGAGACTTTCAGAATCATGGGTGTTCTGCATTTCAGTGCCAAAATAACTTAAAACATTCAACAAATTATCCAAATCTATCAGATCTGGAAATAACACAAGATGGATGTAGAAATGATTGTGTCTAAAATATCAGTTCTGTGGGTCTTTTTTCAGAAAAACCTCAAAACGTGTCGTGACTATTCTGTCCAAGGTTGATGTTCTGAAAGATTTTTTTTTTTTTTTAAACCAGCCTCTCTCAGCTCTAGGGAGCTGCATAAAATGAAAAGAATTCAGCTATTTTTGAGGAGGAGTTTGACGAAGCTTTTATGCAGTGGCCTTCATCAGGGTTACCGGGTTGACGTGCTTCAAGAAGGCTTCCTTCACCTTGTTGAAGAGAAGAAATTCTTTCTCTTTCCACTCACAAAAGACTTGATCTATATTTTGCAGCATTCTCAGCAGTAGAGCTTTAAACAGTAAATGACTATTTTTATGTATGGTAACCTATTTCATGTGGAATTTGTGAGCAACAGAGGATTTTACAGATCTATAATCACACTTTCTTGAAGAACTGAAACTTTTCCGTCTTGCCCCTTTAAATCATTTCTGAATCTACACGATAACCACGAGGAGACGCAGAACTTGGGAATATTATAGCATCTTTGTTTGGCAGCAGTTGAAATCCTAACTGCTGCATCCTAAATGAGTTGCCGAGCTGAAAGTGACTTTAAACGGAGGCAGGAATAGGAATAGAGGCGCTGCAATGAGATGCAATGAAAGCATGAATGGCTTTATCTAAATCTGTAGAGGATAAAAATATAAAAGCAAATGGAGAGGCAGCTGTGAAAGAAGACCGAGAGAAAGAAAACTCAACCTTGTGAGCGGGGGGCTGTGTTTGTGGGCTCTCTTCCCCAGCTCCTGAATATGTTAAGACATACTATTAATACTTACTATTGTAAATGTTATTGTTCATAAACACAAGATAGAAATTGCCAAGAGTACAAAGATTCTATCATGTTATTTATCAGTTTAAGGCAAACACACTACAGGTGAACAGGGTCAATTTGTCTTGACATTTTTTGCCATTTCATTTTAAATACGCAAATGAGTCATTAAATGAGTCACTAAATAGGTCATTACCTTCTTTAAATATGCACTGATTTGCATATATTCCCCAGAACAGCAATCTGAATGCCAGAGTCAAAATTCTTGTTTCTTTTTATTGAAATATTTGAGCCAAAAGGTTTTTACAGTGGAAATTTTGGATATCTTTTTTTTTTTTATCACTCCAGAAATCAGAAAATAATGTCAACAGCAATATAGAAAACAACTTTCACCATGTTTTTGTCAATACGATGTTATATAAGGTTATGGTAAGGTTATGAATGATAAATGAACAAACACCTCTGGCAAATAAAATTGACAAGTTTGTGTGTATGTTGCAAGTGCAGATTTCTGGCTCAGGGAATGAGAAAAAAAACTCACTGCAGATATGTAACTGTGTATTTTGGATGTTTCCTTTGGACTTGTCTGAAAGACCTGTTATGGAAGCAAAATAGCCCAAAATCTCAAAATTGATCTGTGCATGAAAAAACAATGGTGTCTCACCAGTTCATACAGTAACTCTCGGTACAGAGCTTGTGTCATAGCCACCATTATCTTAGTAATAATTCATCATATCTTAGAATAACATACGGTCTTTTGTAGCTGCCCACCAGTGAGTTCATGGTATTTTTCTGATATAACTGTAATATCAGAGTAGCTGTCAGTCTGTGTGGACTCTCTCCAGTTGAGGGGGGAGAGATGCTCCTGCAGCAGCCCAGGCTGAACAGAGTGGGTGGGGTGCTGATCAAACACCCACTTCAGGATCACCACACCCGTTACTGGCTGCTGTTGCCGGTTCACCACGAGAAGCACATCGCCGTCAGAATACCCACTTTCACTTGTGAGAGAGAGTTCTCTGACAGCTCCCGTTTAAGCCATCGGCAGACTCCAGCTTTTGTTTGTGCGACAGTAACCAAGGAAACGGATGCTTCACTTTTACCTTGCTCCTGTTTATACTCCATAGATACCTCAACCAAAGGATCAGAGATCAGGATCAGAGAGTTTTCTTTGTCTTCTGCTACATCCTGTCATTTAGGTTTAACTCTTTTTAATGATTAGTATACAATATGTGTCCTTTTTAATGGCTTTTTTTTTAAAATGTTGCTTTTTAAATTGCAGTTCGTGTATTGTGATATAATTGATTTTCTTCTATACTTGATACTTTATTTCTTTAAGTCTTTAATCCTTCTGTGGTGATTTGGTTTCTTTGACTGAGCCTATACTAGTGACAATCCAGAGCTGGATAGTGTTGTAGAAGATCTTTTAAGGTCTTAAGTCTCCCACCCAAACCTGGAGAGTGATGATGTACAAAACATGAACCAGTCCTCCCGTGAAGAATAAAACGAGAATCAGTTGATTCAGTGAGTGATTCAAAACCACACACAGCATTTCTACACTCAACCTCTAGTGGCTGTAGACAATGGCACTGTTAAGACAGGCAAGTTTTATGAATAAGCAATATGAAAAAAACTTTTTTGTGTGTACTTTTTGAAATGAAAATAAGACTAATATAAGAAAACGTTTACATTTTACAAAAATAAGAATAGTTAAAAAAAAAAAAAACATAGCCCTGGGTCTTTTTCATCTGTCATTCCAAACACGCATTAAAGCCCTGAAGAACAGTACAGAGAGAGGTAGAGAGAGCGCACTGGTCAGAGGGCTTGTCGTTGGCATCTGGTGGTAGCTAGCTAACTAATTCACCATGGCAAGACTTGAAAGCTTTGAATGTAAGAAGCTTTTTTCAAAAAGAAGAAGGATGAAGGCAACGGGGTGCAGTCAAGGCTGGAGGAGGTGGAGGAAGAGTTATCTCCTGTTGCTGTAGGAGAGGAGAGGAGATGCAGCACAACAGGAGAGTAAAGATTTTGGGGTGGATAGACATGACATGAAAGGGCAGAGACACCCAACAAGGAGCACACTGTACTGGTTAACATACTGTAGACCAATGTTAATGGATACAGAGAGAACACCAGAGGAAGGGATGAGGCTGTGAGGATAGACGGTATCAGACGGACGGGGCGTAGAATCCACAGATTTCACTGCAGTAAGTAATACAGAGCAACAGAGTGCTGACTGATGACTGAATGTTGTCCTGGAGCTGCATCCAGCTGTGTTACTCTGCCGTGTGACTGTCAGCCCACACCGAACAATGAGCACTGGTGACTGTTTAGCCCCCACGGTTCGTGTGTTCAGATGACTGGTTGAATCTAGGTATGAAATACATTGATAAATAACTTGCGTTTCGACTGACGTGTGTTGATTTTTGTGAGCAGGAGAGAGCAGAGGAGACGACAAAGGAGCTACTGGAGAGGTGAAGAGGAGGAGAGGATCAGATCAGAGTCAAGTTTGTCACAGTTCAAAGGTCACTTAGTCACCCGATAGAAGCAGAATCTACGAGACGAGAGTTGGTCACTTATTAACACTGAACAAAGCATATAATCTAGAATAATGGCTGCTTCATCAACGCCAGGGCTCCTCTGGGGTTTTACTCGGCCTAATGCAAATAAAAAAAACTAACAAGGTTGAGTGAGAACTTTATTTTGATTTTCAGTGTCTCACATCTTCTATCAATTTTTCTCTGAAATAATTTCAAAAAATGTCGCAATTATCAGGTAAAAATCTAAAGGTTTCAAGATCCTAATATATTATGGAAGGTAATTATGAGGGGACTGGGGGGGGGGCATCCTGGGGGTGGGGTTGCTGCAACACCCTCAGATTCTCTACTTCTGTACAGACAGCAACGTCTCGGTGTGGAATCTCATCAGGACCCGCTGTGCTTTACACACACGGCACACCAATCAATAAAGGTCAGTGAACACATTGCATCACACATCATATATCTGTTTTTAATCCTTTGAATTTTTATATTTATTTCCTACGTTAACTGTTCAGTTCTGCTACTGTCAGTTTGAAAGCCTTCACACTGTCAGGAGTTCCAGAGGGAAATACTGAAGCCTTCATGTTCTCATTAGTTCAAAACATGAAGTCTTAAAAAATTACAATACAGTCTCTGTTTGTAAGCTTTCTTGGGTTTTTTGTGTGTGGCATTTTTAGACTTTATTAGATAGTGACAGGGGAGGCAGACAACAAATGGGGGGTCGACCCCGCAGCCATATGGCATGTGCTGTAACCACTGAGCTCACAAGATGCTCATCTTTTAATTTTAGAGTGTAAACGCTGGCCAGGATGGTAAAACTCACAAATTCACATGGGGACAAAAAGAAAAAGCAATGGTAGTTAAATGATAGTTAAAGTACCTCCTGGGGGAAAAAGAAGAACTTTGGCATCTGTTATATTTAGGTTGACTCTGCCTTGACTCACTGTTATTAAGAGTTGGGTGATTTCTCCTCACATTAACCTATGACACTCTTATAATAGCTGCCAAATCACTATGAACTAGGGGTGTAAAGATGAATCACTAAGCATGTAACTGATTGTAATTGAGAGTCAGGATTTTGATTACATCGATGCTGTGAGCCACAGATGTGACCCAAATTCTCCATTAATTTGGGAGGAAAACCAACATGACTGTCACCTCTGTCACTCTGCCCTCTGGCGTGTTGGACGACAACATGGCTGGAAACACCGGAAAGGAAAGGAAAGGAATGGAAAGGAAAGGAAAGGAAAGGAATGGAAAGGAAAGGAAAGGAAAGGAAAGGAAAGGAAAGGAAAGTTTTGCTGACACACAAAAACAACAAAACAAATGGACTCTGCACAAAAAGTTCACAACCTGGCAACCCAAGCTCTCCTCTTATTTCAACATTATAATGGCCTATTGCTAATATTCTATCTATTAATGAATGTATCGGTGATAACCTATAAACCCTTTGTACTGTTGCCTTAATGCAAAGTGGTGCCACTTTTTCCATCTGAACCTTCCCTAAGCTGCAGCTAAAGGTTACTGTTTAATTCTATTGTACATAATTCCTCTATATCTTTAGCCCCAAATATTTCCCTTTCACCTCACCTACTCTGGATCCACAGTGAATGATTGCAACTGCATAATGCCTATTGTGAATGGGAGGAATAAAAGCAGTGTTGCACTCCTGGGAGAGCTCTGACAATGGAGCAGCCTTGGCCTAGATGCAAATCATAGCCTCCCGTTCAGACTACACAGTATCATGTATGCGTGTGCGTGTGTGTGTGTGTGTGTGTGTGTGTGTGTGTGTGTGTGTGTGTGTGTATGTGTGTGTGTGTGTGTGCGTGCGGATCTTCAGAGGGGATGTGCTACCTCCTCATTAGGTGGCTCTGATAAAAGCGCTAAAGCCATGTTCCTGAGTGGAGAGAGGGAGGTGAAAAGAAAAAAATGAGCGGAGGGATGGAGGGAGGTGGAGGAGGCTAAGAGAGAGGGAGGGACAGAGGGAGTGAACAAAGAGGAGGAGGGAAGAGAGAGGGAAGCATAGAAGGACAGAGAGAGGATGAAACATAGGAGAAAGAAGTGAGGTGAGGACACAAAGAGTGTAAATTGGGGAGGTGTGTATGTGGACATGTGGTTTGTGTGTGTGTGTGTGAGAGAGAGAGAGAGAGAGAGAGAGAGAGAGAGCGTGTGAGCTCTTATGTCCCTGCATTAGGAAACACTCACACGAAGGTGGCTGGGTTGCAGGATTAGTAGTTTAATTGGTACCTTAAGGAATAGAAGAGACTTAACAACAGTCGAGCAGTACCACGGGTGGGCTGCAGGGCCATGGTGACACACACACACACGCACACACACACACACACACACACTTACACAACTTGGTATTCTAGTTGTGAGGAAATTCTCTTGAACCATTCCCATATCCTAATTTTAATGAAAAGTCATGCTTAAAAGCAGAGACGGACTGAGAATGAAAAATGGTCCTGGACTTTTCAACTCAGACCAGCTGACTAACCCCCCCACAGTGATACACCAGCACCCACACAGCCAAACTTTATGCAAACAAGACTACTGAACAGTATTTTAACAATAACTTTAGTAAAAAGATGTAAGATAGATGAGGGGGAATGTGCTGCTCTCAGGCAGCAAGGTGGCAACAACCTCTGCAACCATCTGACCAGTAAAAGAATGAATACAGTTGTTGGTGAAAAGACTGGTGAATAGGCAAAACATCGAATGAACAAAGAAACATTTTCCTTCCACATTAAAATGAGCAATTTAGCAGCTTCTGTGACACGGACGCTTCACACTTAAGTTGGGGCTGGAGACTAAGGAGCTTGTTTAGGTCCCCTGACTGTGATTCACTATCCTCAACCTGGAGAAGCAATTAGTATAAATTAGTATCTTATTATAATATTGAATAGAAGTATAACGTTCACAATGACAATGCTGTCATGTTGATGGCGTGTTGATGTTTAGCAGGTAAATTGTTTACATGCTCTCCACAGTGTGAGGAAACTCCTCTCAAAGTCATGTTCTTTCTAATATCATCATACTTTTGCTAGTAGGAAATAAAGATGTTTTATAGATCCACCATGATATTACAATGTTGTTGGGCAACCAAATTCAAGGAAAGTCATTATTCAAAGAGTGTAGACAGGATGGAGGCAGAAACCTCTTCTTGTCTAAGTGTGTTTTGACAAACTAGAGATATAATTGCCTGACAACGGGATGTGTGTGTGGAAGAGTTGAGGTGCGGGAGGTGAATATTCTAGATGTTGTGATGCGTGAGGGATAAGAGAAAAGTTTTAAGCCCAAAAAATGCGTAGACCATGTCGACGTCTTCAAACACCAGCAGTGAAATCATGTGTGATAAGAAAAGCACTGAAGGGAGAGTCATAACTCCTCCGTCGTAACTGTGTAATGCTGATGATGGCTCTGGCTCGCAAACATTGCCGATCTACTGAGAATCAGAACATTGTTTCATCTGGTATTTCATCACCAACTCTCGTCTGCACAAGACAAGAACTGATATTTCAGTTTACACAACAGTAATTTAGTTTGCATGCTAAGACTTTCTAATTAGCATCAGACACAAAATGCGGCTGAGGCTGGTGGGAATGTCATTAGTTTTGCAGGTATGTGGTCATAAATCAACCTCTCAGGCAAACTAGAATTGTGACCTGATGATGGCGCTAGGGGATCAGCAAAGCTATTACATTTCATCCTGAGGGGGACATGGATGTCGACACTAAGTTTCATAATCATGCTAAAAATGATGGTGCTAGGGGAAGGGGATCACCAAAGTCATTAGGACGCATCCTCTTGGCAGTGTGGATATCTGCACCGACCTTAGCTCCAGTCCATTCAATAGTTCAGATATTTCACCAGAGAAGTGAAAAGTGTGAGCTGCTGGAAGTAAACTCAGACGATCACCAAAGTCCTAAAGATTCATCCACTGGGGACAATGTATATCTGTGCTGTGAGTTTCATGGCAAGCCATCCAACAGGGATCAAAACATCCCACTAAAAAAACAAAAATGTCAGCAGGATTCATCCTGTTGGGACCACGAATGTCTGCACAAAAAGTCACAGTAATCCATCCACTAGTTGTTGGGATATTTCAGTCTGGACTTGGGGCGCCACTGTTGCCCCAAGAGCCATGCGGCCAGCAAGTTTCAGAAAGGAGGGAGGGAGCTGCTAAAGTTGAACCAGAAAGTGGTAAGATATTAATGAGATGACTGATACAGCAAGGAGAAGCTCAAACATGCACACACCTGCACTGGGGGATACCATCAAAATAACTCCATTAGGTTTTCCTCAAGAACTATAATGTCATGCTTTGTGGATCTCAATGAAAATGTGTCTTGAACAAAAGGAAAATCCTCCCTGGATTCCCTTGAGTCACACAGAGCTGAGTGGCAACACTTCCCTGTGAACAATCTAATGCCTGTAAGCTCTTTTATACGAAGCATGTGCGCTGTCACTGCCTGATCATGCTCTTTAGTGTGCTAAAGCCTCATTCATAATGTACTGAGAACAGAGTGCTGGTCACCCGTCCTGTACATTGCAATAAATACCTACTAAAATGTCAGCTCTGCGGTACGGTGGCTGTATTTGAGTGTAACGTGTGCTTTGGCCTCTTTTGTTGGCCTCTACTGCTCCCACTATCAGTGTACAGTCTGCTGCCATGAGTTCAATATGATTTTGTACTGTACAAATTTCACTGGACAGAAACGTTGCTCTCAGATCAGCGATCCTATTCTAGGACCGATCACACATTAATGGCTCCTTTCCGCGGTGGAGAGGATACGACTGTTGGGGAAGATGGATGGCAGAGGTATGTATAAATAGAGTGGTGAGATGATGACAGAGAGAGAGGAAGGAAAGATGGATGGATACAGGATATAGAGAAATGGAGTGGTGCGAGAAAGAAAAGGGGTGGGGGGGGTGGAGAGAAGGGAAGTGAGAGATGTTCTGCATCTTTAATCAGCACCATCAGGCCTCCAGCTGAAACAATGAGAGGCTAAAAAGAGAGCGGCAGAATGAGATGTGCTGAGGGAAGAGGCAGCGCTGTTAGACAGTAAGTGTTCAAACTTAAATCAAACTGGAAATAAAATCAGTTTTTGCTGAGAAATCAGTATATCATTGGTGTTTGGTTTGACTTGCACAGCCTACTTATTTGCTCAAAACTGTAATTACCAATGAAATTACCACAAATCAAATTTGAATATGAACGTTTAGTTTATTGGTTATTTGATCGGTGTGTCTGCATGAGTGGCCACTAAAATTAATTTGTCACTTAAAGGAAAAATTCATCATTTTGTGGAAATATCCTTATTCACCTACTGGTGATAGGAAGACTGATAACATCTCTCATTTCTGTATGCTAAATATGAAGCTAATTTAGTCATCAGCTTATCAGCAAAGACTGGTGGGGCCTGGTCAGGACCAGTAACGTCTTGCTGGTTGCTAGTTCAAACCAAGATATAGTCAGGCACATCTCTGCGTTTTTGTCCTTCTTTACACTTGCGTATTGTACGTTTTTACAAAAAGAGATAGAGTATGTTGATCAGTGGGATATAGGGGTGCTGGAGGGCTGATTTTGTTGCCTTTGGATAGAGCCAGGCTAGCTGTTTCCCCCTGTTTCCTGTCTTCAGCTGAGTTAAGCTAACCTTACTCTGGCTCCAGCTTCATATTAGATAGTGAGATAGTTATTAGATAGATAATAGAATCACTAGAAATAAAAAAAAGAAAAAAAAAACGTGACTTAACGGTGAAAGTCAAAATCACTCATCTTTAAAGGTGCTACATGTAACATTTTTTCACATCAGTGTCATGACCTGTGATACCTCCATATAAAAGACAAGACAAGATAAACATGTTGGAAGACATTTCTCCATCAGCTTCAACTGACACCTGGCAGTCATGCTGCATCAGTCACTGTAATCACTCTGTTTGTTTGTGGAAATGAAAGACTGAAGATCCCCTTCATATAACCATAGTCAGTCAAATTATTTTTTATTTTATCAGCGAGCACATCACAGTCCTGTGATGTGTGCATGCCAAAGGGAAATTCTCAAAGGAGAAGGAAAATTTAGTTTGCAACGACAGAGGAAGACACATCAGCAGCCTGGGTGTCAGTTCGGTGTGCCGGCGTCTTCGATGCTGTTGATGACAGAAATCAGAACAGAACAAATCTACTATCTGCAGCTCTCTCTTCACAGTTTACGGTCCACTGTGCAGAATTCCCTATCCATGTCCAATGCATCGTACAGGCGGCTAACCGTCTCTGCACTGTTCTCTTATTTATGTAGATGATAACGCTGAAGAACATAATATAGGGCAAACGGTAAAGTAACACCCTTTTTTGCCCCACTTGCACACATGATATACACCACTATACACCACTACCGCCCTGATTCTGCTTTACAACGGCCATGAAACTTCAGTGTGGTACTCCACTCCAAATTGTCCATGACGGCATTGTCATAATTTATGAATGCTCACAGACATCTCTGTCAGTAAATATTAGTCTTATACCTGCATGTGAGCAGGTAATGTGCGTCCAGCGAGGGATCAGACAGCCGAGGCTCTCATGACTAGCTCTTTTGGTCCTGTATTTTTAATTATTTCCCTCCCTCCTCCCCGGAGTTGAAAGAGAGCCGTGGCTCTGTCGGCTCTCTCATTCATTCTGACTGACAACCTCTCTTAGCTTTTTCAGTCTAACAAATGAGCTGCTCTGTTAAACGCCACAAAACGTATAAACACAAGCAAAATGACCATCAAAGTGAGTATAGAGAGACAGAGAATATAGAGATTTGGTGAATGTACCTCTTTTGCTCAAGCATAACACAAAAGTGATAAATCTGGTAATAATAAGTTGATGTATAGCAATGATATAACAGCATTAACACCAGTAAATTGAAGTGATAGCCGACAATCTCTGTCATATTATTTGTACTAGTACAGCGATTGGAGGAGCAAGAATCTATCAGCACAAACAGGCAACCTACAGCCAAGCTACTGCTCACGTACGACTGTTCCAACAACGCCAAAGTCCGACTCACTCGGTCTTCGGTTCATTGAGTTTGGACTCGTAAACAACTCATACTTCAGCTCAGGGTGTGTACTTTGTGCTGCGCAGCTTGCTGAACAAGAGTCTGTCACTGAGCAGTGGTTCCCACTTGTTCAGGTGAACTTCGGACTCAAAGAGACTCTCAAAAGTTAACTGGGCACATTGTACATATACAGTACAGAAGCAGGGGCTAACATTCACTCTGGCGCGTAATCACAATGTGCTTTGGGGAGTAGAAGTGTAGGTACTAGCTTGGTCGAGACTGTGAGGCGTAAGGATACATACTCCGTGACCTTATTTTTGTAATATATAAAAGCTGAGCAGTGATGTGACGCTGGGGTGAGCTGTGTCTACACTCTACAACAGGAGTAAACTACTGGCACTAGCTTTCAGCTCTCTCTCAAACCCACACGAGAAATTCACATTCTCATCCAAACTAATATCCAGTCGAACCACAACCCCCCCAGTGTTGGGCTTTGGCTGCTTGACCTGTAAACATACTGTTACCTTGGGATGTTGTCGGTGTTTGTACGTGTTAAATGTACCACTGTGTGTGTGTGTGTGATTACACACTGACCTGCAGATGGAGTGTATCTCGTGTGTGTCTTCGTCCTTGCGGGCGTTGTCCGTCAGACTGTCGCCCAGCGCCATCAGACACTGGGCGAAACCCTTATAGATGGAGTGACACCTTCTGGCTGATGTGGCAGCAACAGGGCACGGGCTCAGCACTGAAAACACACACACAGACAGACAGAAGAGATGAACTGAAAGTTGAACTCGCTGCGGAATATGAACTGGGAAATCAATCAGAGCAGAAATATCAGTGCAGCGGTAAATAAATGTATTGTTTGTATTGTTGTTTGTCTTTGTTAATGGCTGCAGCTGTTGGACCAGAATAACACGAGACGAGTAAAACGAGTGTGTTTGCAGTGAGCGACACTGCTGTCTATGCAGCTTTTTGTTTCGATGATGGACTGAGAGGTTGAGTATTATTCATCATGCACACAGAGCCACACACAGCTGTGGATCCATCTTCAATCCTTTCCCCTCTCACTCATTCAGTGTTTTAAGTCCGCTGTTGATCCATTGCTCATATAAAAGATGAAACAAGTCAAGGTTTGATGACCAGGAAATGGAAATACCACAGAGGAAGCCCAGTCCAACACACATTTATCCTCAGTGATCAGGTTCTGTTTATGGCAACACACACAGTCACGTTCGAGTGAAGCCAAGTTCTCTCACTCATTGACGGCTGTTTCCACCGGCTGGAGAAACAATCGACCAAACCCAATTTAGAAGTCGGGATTAAGAGTGTGGATGTCATCCTCCTACTAGCTAGCCAGCTACATTTCTGCTACATTCAGGAAAAAATTGCTAAAACTAGCAACTAGAGTGTGGAGAGCAAAAACAGTCTTACGCTACTGATACAATAACAAGCAGCTTTGATGCAATATAACAGAAAAAAAAAGAAAATTCTCAATAATTTAGACTTGATGTTGCATGTTCATATATAGAAGCCTGCATGTACCAGTGAAAGTTGCCATTCAGAAGGTTTATGTTTTGGCATAGAGCAGATTAGATTTTCCTCAGGTAACTGAATTTCCAACAAGTTACCAGCATCATGTTCTGCTTCTCACGTTTACAACAAACCAAGTTTCATGAAAATTGGTTCAAAGTACAGTGAATCAGGTATCCTTCAGGGTACATACCAGAGCATCTTGACTGCTCCGATATGATGGATGCGTTGATGCATATCAGCGACATAGAGCAGCAACCAATGAGGTATCTATTCTATACGTAGGCTGGGCAGGTAGCTGCACAGTGGGCTTTGTAAGTGGATTTCAGTAAGTGTTAATCAACACTGTAAATCTGTGGGCTGGAAGGTCAAAACAATGAGCTGAAAGACGTGAAAAGGGGAAGTCAGATGCAAATTCACTGTGGGTTCGTCACATCATGACTTCTTTCACATTACACATAGTCATTTGATCCCTTGTTGACATAAAATGATTGATTTTTGCATTAGCATGTAAATATAGTGCCTCTGTACTTTATCTGCCCTGCCTCCTGAAACCCAAATAATTGTGTAGACAAGGATCCAGCCAGGAACAACAGCTACAACAACAACAAATCTGTCAGGTGTCAAGCTGAGGCAGCATCTTGTCACTTGTCAGCGTGGATTGTCAGGACATTTGCTGACGCAGAACAAGCAAGACGGGGTGTTTACTGTCAGTTCTAAGTATGTGCAAAGATTAAGGTAGTAAGTGCATGTCTATATGTGCTGTGGCAGGAGGAAGAGGGTTCAGATTTTTATATTGGAGCTGCATTTTAATGGCAGATGTCAAGAAGTAATGGAGCTTACATGCACCTACGTGTAGAGGCGTTTTTTTTCTCCTCATAATGTTGGTTCCAATCATTTCTGATTGGAGGTAGACTGTCCAAAACATGACAGATGATTTGTAAAGTCAGCTCAGTCACACTGTATCCAGATATAGTCTATGTACAGTCCTGTTGCAGAGGAGCAATATGGTACATAAGCACCCCCCCACACACACACACACACCCTGAGAACCCAGTCGTCTCACAAGTCATTCACTTTATACAAAGTTATTTACAGCATCTCACCAAAAAGCCCAAAGCTGTTAGTTGAGTCAGAGTTGAGGAGGAAATCTTTCTTCCAGAGAGGTGTACATATTTGGCTGATGTGTTGTGAAATAATTATTGGCAGCACCATTTACAGAGGATTGAAATAACAGTGAACTAAGCTTTCCTGTGCACACCGCAGAGACCTAGCTCTCCTCTGGATCATGGGCACCGCTGTTTGCCTGCGCTGATCCGTTCTCATCTTTTAAGCTGCACTAAATGAATGTGAATCAGAGGCCTGAGGAAAAGTAAAGTGTCGTGAAAACAGAGGAGTGTGTTGTTCTTATTGATGGATGCCCGGTTAGAAAAACAACCAATCAAGAGTTTTGAGTTTTATAGGTGGGATTTAAATGGAGATGTCACCTTACTGACACAGAGTCAGAAAAATGGCGATATGAAAACGCTGTCTTCCAGAAGTTACGTTTTTATGATGCTAATTTGTTTTCCCAATGTTGTTATGATGGGAAACTTGATGACACTGAAGGAGCACGTGCTTCAAATTACTCTATTAAACCAACACCACGAACCCTCCCCAACCTTAAAGAAATCAAACCTCGTGTTAGACACAATTTTTGGCCATTCAACATATTTACATTTTTTTCGATGATGGATCATGTTTTTGCAGGGGAGTAATGGAAGCAGCAGCCACTGTGGGCTGTTAGATGAAGAGGTCAGGCCGCACACCTCCGCGGTAACGACCTCCTTTCACTACATCCTGTTGTCGTGTGCAGCATGAAATCACGGTAGTATTTGATATTCACTGACTTCTTCATTAAAACAGTGGGAGTTTGTGTGTCTGTTTGAACTATTGTCTATTAAACCATGTTACCGTGGTAACCACAGGTGTTACTAAGTCAACTGAAATCTTAAGTATTCACACCTTCACCCAGAGAACCATGTATATAGTACAACCATGGAAAGTTCAGTAGTGCTGAATTTGCTGTGAGCAGACATTGAGCGAGAGTCTCTTCTGCAGGCAAACACACAGTCAGTGAAGATTTTACTGATGTTCACTAAATTCCTCAATGTGCCCGATACATTAATTATATATCATTATATTATATTATTATATTTCCTCATTCTGTTGATGAAAATTCCATATGTGTTTTTGCATTTGTAAAGAGATGTAGCTGTACATCTTCAATCCACATCAGAGATGTTATCCTCACAGCATGTTGCCCCCTCAGCTTCAGCGCTGACTGAGAATGTCAGCTGGACAGATACATCACTTGTTCCTGACTGATCTGGGCAAAATAAAACCCCTCCCAAACTGAAATGGGCTAACATGAGCAGGAAGTCAGACCGAATGATGCAGTGAAACGCAATCCAGACTGATTATCACCGTGCAACGTTTCCTCATTAGACATCTCTTCCATGATTTTCTTATAGGTGTGTCAGGGAAGATTATGTCCCAATCTCTGATCATTTGAGAGACGAGGGAAGTTCCTTCAAAACAGACAGGTGATCAATGAATCACTGGACTGTCTGACATGTGTCTAAAAAAACTAAATCAACTGTCTCTTGACTGACTTAATTAGGAATTCAGATATTCAATAAATGATTGACAAACCTTTATGAAATATAGTTGTTTTAAGGATGATACATAGACACCACCCATATCCCTTTTCTATCCGTCATCTTGCCTCACTCTGCTGCTCACTCGAGAGACGAGTGATAAAGGCGGAGAAAGAGGAGACAAAAGGAGGTCTGGTGAAATGTTTCAGCAGCCTCTTTCTTTTGCCATCTGTTGCTCATTCCCATCTTTCTTCTATTTGGATTAATCTCTTTACTCATTCATCTTTAAGCTCCAGTCTTATGACGGGCATTGCACATCAATGACTACCTGCTTATTGACTTACAGTGTTTGAATAATTATCACTGCATACACATGAGAGGGGTGATACAGAGTGGAAGTCACTCTCGATGAAAATACAGCTGAAACTGTGGCCTTTAATTGTCTTTAAATGTCTTGACTTCATTGATTAGTTGTATGTTAATCTTCACCATCACCCCCCTAAATCATTCAATAGTGCTCTGATGTAAATATTGAGTGTTAATCGTGTGAACTGGTCACTTATCGTTATATAAAGTGGTGGGAAAAGTACTCAGATTACCAGAAACAACAGAGTAAAAATACTTACTCACAAGTCCTGCATTTAGAATCTTACACCTGGGTCCTATTTTCACATATTTTGTGTTCAATATGACTACTAGGTACAAAATGTTTGAAACTGGTCCAGTAGTTCGCCTGAGCTGGCAGCTGTGAACGGGCTGTTATGGCTGTACATCCACTAAAAGTGCTCGTTTTTGCCACTGACAGGCTCAGATTGGTGTTCTAAGTGTCTGACAGCGTTATGGAAAGGATCCCTACAAAGATCGACCTGGAGGATCCTTTCAGTTCAAAGACACAAGACTCCATTGATAAAAATTGCAATTTTACCTCGCAGAGCACAGGAGCTAGTCTAGTTGTTAAGATTTTGGTGCTTTACCACTTTGGTTCAGATCTAAATGAACTCTTTAAAACATTAAAGTCACACAATAACACAAAAAACGGAGCAAGGCAGCAGTAGACAGCAACTCCTGTTCTGTAATTTAAACTGACTGTGTCAATAGAATCTGATCATTATCATGAATGTTACCGTTGACAAATTGAGAGACTGAATGAGCAAAAACCTGATTTGATGAACAGAAGTTTGATTTTATAAACCAGTCATCACAGTTTTAGTGCATTTATCGCAGCGCTGCTGCATTTGTACATTTTCATGGGACCTTTAGTTTATTCGGTGTAATCATTGATCAACTCAGCTAAAATTGTGAAAAGTTTCAATTTCTAATAGCACTCGCTGCAGTGGAGGTGAATTGTCTTTGAATATGGAAAACAAACCCCAGAAAATACTTCTTTTTTTTGGAAAGGCGATGAAAGAGATCCTGGATGAGAGACGGCAGAAGCACAAGACTTTGGCTCTCTATTGGAGAAGAAACAAGAAATAAAGGTTCTTTGAAGAGTATTTCTTCTGATATTTGCTGTTTTTTGTAAAATATGTGATAAGTTTGCCTCTTTGAGCCTCAAACACCTATTTTAAACACCATTGTTCCGATGGCACATTATTAATAGTCTGTAAAATGTCCCATCCGACCATGGCCCATTTGTCCGACAATCCCAGAAAATAAACGGCCACTGCTACAAAGGACCATTGCTCCGAAAACACACACTGTCTACTGGTAAGTTCAGTGAGTCTCTGTGGGGCTGAATGTGCAGAGGTTTCACCCTTAATAGACGATCTTTCTGGCCAAATCACATGTCGAGTGATTTTACTATATTTTTAACCCCGGACTCTGCTGTTTGTTTCCCCCTTCCAACTTTTTCGTTTTGTTTCGTTTTTACCGTGACCATGTGTTTATTAGTGTCACCATGACGACAAATGACCTTCACAAAGTAGTAACTTTGACCTGAACCACGATGTTTCCCTAATCCTTACCAAGTCGGCGTTGTCACATCACATAACAGATGTAGCTCTCGACAGTGGTTTTAATCATACTAGACAAACAGTCTGAGTTTTTCTTCAGCCTACGTCTAATGACTCGAGCGACAGGGCACAAACCAACTGGGGTTAAACTTAGACACTGAACTAACAACTGCAGGGAGAGTGTGTAGTTTTGAATCAATGGGCCGTTGGAGCAATAGGCGTTTTTATTTTCAGCTGTCGGACAAATGGGTTTCAGTCCAATGGGATATTTTTCGGACTATTGGGGTTTCAGAATAATGGGCCATCTGAACAATAGGCAGTGCCCAGTCCCTGCTGGGGTGATGGAAATAAAAAAAAAAGTGAATCACAAATACAATGAGGGGCTCCTTATGTGTCTACCTCTCATTTATATTGATATGAACTCTGGTCCATTCCACACAAAGAGGCCAGTCAGATTTTTAACGAGCTAACGTTGGTAATGTTGAACTATACAGCCGGTCCGCACTTACAAAGCAGTTTGCTAAGTGTTTCAAGAATGGAAAAACATGCCTTTTAAAAGGATAATGAAAAGATCAACTGCTCTTTCAATGTAAAAATAAACTAAAACCCAAACAGCAAATAAGTGTGTTAGGTGTGCCTAAAAGTAACACACTCCCAGAGGGACGTCATGACTGGAAACAGAAGACGCAGAGACAATGTTACTAAAGAGTTGGCTCATCCCACAGGAGCCTCATTGTGACTTGTTGACAGCCGGCTCTCCTGAAGAGTGAGATCATTTTGGAGCTGGTTGTGACTGATATTTCACTGAGCTAAGATGGCCCCCTTCAAGGGTGTGACAGGCACAGATGCATCATGTCATGATTAGTGTACAAGACAGCGGGGATAACACTGCTGAAGAGTGTGACTGTCCCAGAAGTGGCTTGTCGTGTCGAGTAAAAGTCAGAGTGGAGCCACGGCTGGAGCCTGGCAGGTGAACAGGAGATGCTAATTGGGTCAGACGCTGCATCACCACAACTCTCCCCCCTCTCCTCAGAGACCTGCTGTTTAATATTTAATAAACCAGACCATCTCCCACCCCCCTATTCTCTTCGTGTTGTTTTTTTTCCAAGGAAACCTATTGATTTCAGGCAGGGTTGTTCAGGGGCCTGAAGATTATTGGCTTCACTCATCTCCATCAAGTTTTAATGAAGACCTGGGGAGGTTAAAAAACAGCTGAAGAAGGAGAAAAGAGGATGGAGAAAAAAAGGAGGAGATGGAGGAGACGAGGGAGGAGAGAAGGAAACGACCAAGGGTGCTGGACTTAGTGGTAATGAAGGAGAAACAAGCAGTATTTTTACTTTTAATCAAAGGTCTGCATTACTCACATGAACTGCAATAATCATCACCTACCATCACCTCGAAGCTAAGAAATCAACATCATCAGTTTGTTTAATCACAAACTGAACTGGAAAAAAGATCATTTGTGGTTTTAACCCTTTCATGCATAGAGGTCACTACAGTGTACAGCTATTCAAAAGCTGTTTTCTTGTATATGCATGAGTTTTGATGGCATAATTGCACATCAGCCACTACAGTGGATGCTCCTGCCTGTTAATTAGGCAGGGAACTCAGCTCAACTGACCTTTCAATTCACATTACACTCGTTAGAATAAACTAAAGTCATCACAAACATATCCATCACTATGTGTCTTTTACATATGTAAAAATGCAAAAGAATAACACTCAGAAACTGACTGTTGCATGCTGGGAAACCTGGAGGTGGGTCGACCCATATTAGGTTGTTTGTAATAAATCTGTGTCAATGTATTTTTGGACATACAATATCTTTTTAGTCTTTTACCACTGAACCCACCTTTGCCAACTGTAAGTAAGTAAGTAAGTACATTTTATTCAGTACAGCACTTTTCACAGAACTAAGTGCTTCACACAAGTAAAAAGGAAATAAAAACAAACTATATATGATAAAATCATAAATAAGATAATAAAAACAGTAAAAGAAACAACAATCAGCCATAAGACGGAACAGATCTAAAACACACCAATCATAACTCATAAACGCAAGACGGCAGGAGGCGAGAAGAAGGCCAGTTTGAATAAATGTGTTTCAGCTGCTTTTTAAAAGCGTCAGCTGAGGCCGCAGATCTAATGTCTACAGGAAGGCAGTTCCACAATGTCAGAGCCTCCACTTCAAAGGCACGATCACCTTTGGTTTTCAGTCGAGTATGAGGGACTGACAGTAGACCCTGGTCAGAGGACCTCAGAGACCTGCTGGTGATGAAGCAGCTCAGAGATGTGCGCTGGTGTCTGACCAGGGCTCGATATGTAAAAAAAAAAAGAACCATATAATGAATTCTGAACTTGATGGGAAGCCAGTGTAAAGAGGGTAGGGTGGGTGTGATGTGAGTTGATCTGCTGCACCTGGTTAACAGCCTTGCAGCAGCGTTCTGGACCAGTTGTAGGCGGTCCAGAGACGACGAGCTGATATAAAAGCGTGAATAATAATTTGAAGCTCAGATGGGTTTACATTCACTTTGGTAGGAAACCAGGGAACCTGTTTACAAGGACTGCAGTGACATGTGGACTGTATATATGAATATGCAGCAGATCAGAAACCAGATCTCCCCTCTACTTCTGAACTTACTGACTTTACTGTACAGCGATAAGAAATGTTCTGTTTTTTGTCACCTGTTTTTTTCTCTTTTTGGTGAGTGTCGGTTGGAACAGGCTGGCAGCAGAGAGAGGAGGACAGACAGGCAGACGAAGCAGAACTCCTCCTAACAGCACAACAATTTTCAGCAGTGCAAACCTATTAAAATTGTATACAGGCTATGATGAGAGAGCTGTAAATATGACCATGAGATGCTACTGTAATGTGATCTCCTGGAGGCCCTCCGCTGTGCTGTCTCTGTCTACAATGTTACAACCTTGTGTTCTTGTAAAAAACCGAACCCTTGTAAAGAAACCCAGTTACACGTACATATGGGAGAGAAATTAACGCTCTGCAGGAGAATTCTACCTCATTTACATGACAGTTAAGAAATCTGCTCACTGGAGAGAACCGACTGTAACCTCAGTGCATGTAAGAAAGGAAAAAAAGCCACTTTGTGGGTTATTTGTCTTAATGATCAGGTCTTTCATGTTTATCTGCAACACAAAGTGTTATATTTTATTCGTAGTGTGTCTCCTATCCCCATTCTGCGTAGGGTATCTTATGAGTGTGTTTTCTTTCCCCACCCCATGAATGCTTACACACCACTAAAGATACATGTGGGTCATTGATCTGCCACGGGTCAAAAAATAGCCCCTAATTTCTGTCCTCCACGCACTTAATCAGCGTCATCTCTGTTTGTTTGGCAGCGATCTACTCATGTTGCGGTGGAGCAGCACTGTGGACCTGATGGACCGAACAGTGAAGGAATCACCACGATCCTCAGAACCAACCAGCTTTTTCTCAGCTAAGCCTCTTTCATTCATCTGTGGGATGGGGTGGATTAGTCTGCAAAGGGGAAAGCACTAGTGTGAAATGTCGATGTACTTAAGTTTTTAAAAAATAATATAATATGATATAAAGTTAAAAACTATGAGTTACTATAAGTTTAGAATAGAACTGTTATGGATACATATGTTGGGTCCAAAATCACCCACTGTTAAGTGTGCAGTACATACTCATCTTTTTAGAATGGTGTTGTGGCAGCTGCTTGTTATAGACAGCTTAGAAGACATGGAAGGTAATTGTACTTGGGATATGGAAGACAAAATGTATACTGTATTATGTTTGTGGTAGCCATGGTATGCTCTTCCAGTGAGCACCAGAAAAACACTGTATGTTATGCTTGTTACCACTCGACAATTAAAAGAATAAATTGTTAATAAATGTATTATTTACTGTCTCTCTGCAGTTATTGTAGAGGCAGTTATTACTATGATAAACTGTACATTACCAGCATGGCAAGAAGTACTGTATAATGTATTAAAAGTTACAATACTGATACTGTAACTTAAAGCGCAGCATTAAGGTTTCTATTTTACAATTAAAACACTATTACTGTAACTAAAATCACAACACTTACTGTGATTTATACTACAGTTGCATTATTGTTACTGTAAATTGAAAACACACTAAAATACTCTAACTTCTTTCACAGTAAGTTACTTGTCAATGGCTGCCACTCATTAACTGTGAATTTCAATAAGTTTTTTACATTGAGGATATGACACGTTAATTAGTAAGATGAACCTTTTTGGGTTTTGTCTCTCTCTCTCTCTCTCTCTCTCTCTCTCTCTCTCAGACATGACGCTCATCTTCTCATCTCACTCTCAGAAATATAGCCAATAAAAATGTTCAAGTTTTTAAACTAGTGCTGTCTCACTGTTATTTAAAACAGGTAACAGTTGTTTCTAAAGGTTTTATGAGGTGTTTCTAATGGCAGTATGTTGCTGGCTGGGAATTATTGTAACAATATGTAGGCTACATATGAATGATGTCTAATTCAGCCCGTTCTATTGATTAAATATAAATCATCAGGATACAGGGTAGTCCCATGAGGCACTGATTTGAATTTCTACACTTCCTTGAATGAGGAAGAAAAGTGTGATTATCTCCACCAGCCACTATTCAAAAATGAAATGGGTTCTGGGGGTGCAGTGGGGAAATCAAGGCAGGGATGCACATCTGTTCAGCTGGCAGGAATATGTTGATTCTGGTAGGGCTCATAAACTAATGATCTCTTTTCCAGGCTTGATTGAACCTTTTCCACCTCACGCTGAGGTCACTGGGGGGTCTGACTGGGCAGTGTGGTTTAACTCTAATGGCTCAGTGTTTTAACACTGTGGCCTCACAGCAAGACAGATTCCCAAGGTTTATATGTTTTCATTCAGGTTTTCATTTGGGCCTTTTCAACCAAATAGTCCCATAATCTAAACTTCCTGTGAACTCCTTTGCATCTGAAGAACTGCCAAGTCTACGTTCATACTACAGGCCACGTACTAGTAAGTGTTAGGTTAGTACTGAGCTTAATGCTAACACATCAACAGGCCAAAATGTTCAAACTGGCAATGTTATTACATTTGCTATGGTCCCTATCTAACATTTGGTAATAAGCACAAAGCAGAACTGAGGCTGATGTGAATGTCATTCATTTTGCAGGTATTTGATCATAAACCAAAGTACTGGACAAATGACAGTTTTGATCTCTTGGTGGCGCTAGACTAAAGGTGAAGGGAAAGTTTGTTCAAATTCATCGTGAGGGGAACATGAATGTCAAAGTTCATCTTGGCAATCCATCCCATACATACTAAAACAGTGAAAGGATAATCAAAGTCATTAGGATACATCATCTAGGGAGCACGAATAGCTGCACATGTTTGTACCAATCCATCTAGCAGATGTTGATATATTTTTTTGCATACAAAGGAAAACTCACCAAAAACCGAAGGTACATTCATGCAGTTGAAATGCAGGCACAGCTCCTAAAAAGGTTCCTAAAAGGCTGGTGGGGTCACAAAAGGGGAAGCAGTTTGCTACTTAAGTGACAAACAGCACATTCATTTAGTTCAGGGTCTGACCTTGATTCCTGCTTAGTGAACGCTGCAATGGGTTCCATTCCCTTTAGAGGGGATAAGCAGGTAAAGAAAATAAATCAATGAATGAGTGTTAGACATAGCCAACTCAGAATTTAAATAATCTGAGTCCACAGAGAATTATTAAAGCTCTTGCAGGACTTTCCCCATTAGTCAGTGGCAAGAATCTGTCAAGGTTAGTGCAGATGTGCGCTCAGCGGCCTGAATGTGAATGGTTTTCTCTAACACTAGCAGTTCTGAGCTGCAGATGGCTCGAATGGTTGAAACTGAGGAATTTAAATATCACAGGTTTCAATATGTCGCTTTATGCCATGAAGACAAAGACGGGGATGTTCAGAAGGAAGCATGCTGAAATGTGGACATTAAGGAGAAAAAGATAAAAGACTCAGAAGGAAGGAATCAGAAAAACACACTTGAAACTAGAAATGCTTATTAGAAGTATAACTCCAGCTGCATAGGACACGTCAATGCTGGGGGAGCAGGCAGATCAATGAAAGGACAGCTGATCAACTGCTTCTCAACCTGCCTTGATTAATATTTGATATCTGAACAGTGAGGCCAGGGAGAGAGCGAGAGAGGATTGGGAGAGGAGAGGTGGAGTGACTGATTGATATAGACAGCGAGAGAAATGTCCGGGCTTCGCAGGCTTGATTGCGATCGGAGAAAGATAAAGGGGATAAAAAGAGATGAAGAAGTGTTGAAAAGCATTTTTCTGAGGGGGTTGATGGATTGCACTGATAAATAGTGTTTGTAACAATTGTTTAGGACTGTTGATGTCAGGAAACGTTGCTCTCATTGCACTCAATACAGTGGGGTATAATATCAATATGACAAATGTTAAGGGATAAGACAGGTGTTATCCAAAATGTTTCTTCTTGTCAACATATTTCATAAGAAGACCAATAGTGTTTCCGTTGGTACTTCATGACTTCTCTACCCCATCTGCTCGAGTCCATTTATTCCTAATGAAGATGTAAGTCTTTTAAAAAAACTGTTCATGAATATATTGTTTCATTTTTCAGTGTTTTTTTTGCAACTGCTACAAAAAATGAACAAAAAATAATTTATAGGACTAGGTTAGGTTACCAAATAGGCAAAGCAGGCCACAGCTCTGGGAGCCCAGACCCCCAGGGACCACGAAGGGCCCATGCTGACTTTGGGAGCTTAACTACCTGCAACTGAAGCTGTAGCCATTGTTACTGGTTCTGCTTTCGTTTCCTCTGTACTCCCTTGCAGCTAAACCTCAACACCTCTGGGGCAAAACAATGCAACACGTCATCTGCAACATGGAAACATCTGTATAGCGATATTTCCAACAATGAGCATTTTGCCTATGAATCAACAGAGCAGCACAGCCAAATGCTACACTGATCTATTCCATCTTCTTTCAAAGAAATAAAAATGATTATGCTGCATCCAATCTGTACTCTTTCTTTACCATCACCACTCCGTCCTCTCATTCAGGAGAAAATCAAGCAGATGGATGGGGTGGTACACGTGGCCTTTTTAATGAAACCCTCTGGTTTGTAAAACATAAGGATCAAAGTCTCACACGTTATTACAAGATCAGGTTATGGGATGCCCCAGGATGTGTGTTATTAAGTCCCTGTAGTGGAAAAGAGGTATGTATGGTAAGTGGAGTTCAGTAATGTGATTCTAGTTTTAATTCTAACTTTGTTTGGGACTACAGGAATAAGCTAAAGCACAATATCAACTAACCTCACAAAGCCCTGAGGGTGTGCCTGAGTTTGAGGCTCTGTCTTAAAGAGAGTCCCTGTGTCTAAATCTTCTTCTAAGACCTTTAGCTGATGTTGTGCTTACATTGGTGCATGTTCCTAAATCAATTTGTGTTTAAACAAATCATCACACGGCCGAGCTGAGGCCCTGTAATATTCTACCGTAGCAGTGCTGCACACAGTGCACAGATGGAGGAATGAGGAACTAAAAGGGGTCCAGCAGCAGTTCAGTTTACTCCGGGCCCCTCCTGTTGCTGGGGACAATTTTCAGCCACGGATTAAAACACATTTGGAATGCTACAGTAGTGAGTATTTATGGTGACAATACGACACAGTGAATCTCAAAATAAACAACAGTGCCATGTCAATGGTAATGAAGGAAAATGTTACCCAGTGCAACACTCTGGTTCATTAATGTGCCTTTAATGAAGGTTTACAGGGAAATAAGATACAGCACGCTTTGGATATACTTATAATACTGGATGATGGGTTCAATATATTTTTAGTTTAATGAGATTTGTTGACAATAAGAAAAATATAAACCATAGCCAGCGTTATCCAGTAAACTTGTAACTGCTGAGTTACTGGAAAACTGCCCTGAAGCGAAAACAAAATGTTAGACTGTATGTGCGTGTCTATTTCTTGAACTTCATCAAACAAATTTCTCTTGAATTTTAATAGTTTCTTTCTATTGGAGTGTAATGGCCAGAAGACTCTTTTTTCCTTTTGGTTGTGTTTGTATTTTCATAAGAAAAGGGTCAATGCGGCATGTATCTTCAAGAAACAAAACTACAGCAGTCCCATTCAGGTAAGCAATATGCAGCGCCAGAGTGCACTGTGATTTATGTTGTTGTTTTGAAAGATGATACATTTTTTGACCTTTTGTCAGTTGTTTACATTTATTAAAATTGTTTAGGAAACTGAAAGAGATCCTTTTAATATATTTGATTTATTCTCTTAGAGATGCCAGACAGCTCACCTTCACACTTTGCTTATTCCACAGGCACTTTGAAATTCATCTGCTTATTAAAAGGAGTTTCTGAGAGACTATTTCTTATCATGAAAACATAAAAAGTGTTTGCTGGATTCTACTTTCTCTTGATTTAAGATTCACTCTGACATTTTAGTATATTGAATGACTGTCACAGCATTAAATGAATCAAATGTGTGATTTTAGGCTTTAAATATGTAAAACTGTGATGTTAAACATATTCAGTTTTACCCTCTGTGTCATGGCTGTAGTCTGGGTGTGATCAGAGGTGTGCTTTGTTTGTGTGCATATCCAAAAGTGACATTACAGCTCACTGACACACCCTGGAGTACACTTCTACATCACTGCAGCAAGCTGGCCAGTTGAACCACTACAGATGATCAGAGTGTAAAGTTGCTCTTTAAAGAGCCCAAACAGTTGAAAGAACTTCAGCCCAAACAGCTCTGGACTGACAGCCAAGTGCTTGCAATGTAAACTGGAGTGGATGCCCCGAACATCACACCAGAAATCTCAGTCTGAACCACTACAGTGACCATTAAAATGATCACTCAGTGTTCATTGTTGAAACTGACTAAGCTTGACCCACTGTACTTGTAATACTTGTAAGCACATGTAGTTTTACAATGCACTGGACACCATCAACTACACCGCTACTCCACCAAGCTGTCAGAGCTAGCCTGGATCCCTCACTGTCTCTAACTGCACTCCCTGAACAAATATTATCTGATATTTTTTGGAAAAAGAGAGAGCGGCCGGCAGATGGGTCTACAATATGTGTTTGAAGGATATAACCGGGATGTCAAACTGACTCAGCAGTGAAAACAGGTTAAATAAGTAAAGACTGAAGCCAAAGCTCAGATCAAACTGAACCACCACATCAGCAGGTGATCGAGACAGAAGACGACTGAAGTAATTGGATACTTTGGCTTTTCCCCTGGCTTTGTAGCATTACAATGTGTGTAGTATATACGTTAAACCAACAGTGTTTAACTCCATGTTGCCTGCAGCCAGAGCTCCCTGGCGTACATTTACCAGCTCTACGGCTGTTGTTCTACTGAGTGACTGACTTAACAATAAAATAACATCAGTAATTATTGTATTGAACAACAGCCTTAGAGACAATAGATGTCTGCTACCAGCTGGCATTTACGTATACTACCCACACTGTAATGATACAAAGCCAGTTGAAGTTTCCTTTTAAGGAGCAACACTAAAGCACGGTAAGGCTGAAGCCGCAGCATTGACACACCATTGTTGGAGCTGGCCAACGCTACAGTGTAAGTGGCCAGTCTGGATTCGAGGGGCAGGGCTTAGCGAAGGGTTAATTATGTGTATTTAAGTAACCACAATCAGCAGGGTCCATTCTTTGGAGACCATCATGGTAACAGAATTGTTAGATATCCTGAAAGTTTCCATTTTTGGCCAGAGAAAAGCTTCAAAATGTAAAAGGTTCATCCTCTGGGGAGCATGAATCTGCTCATACATTTCATGACAGTATAAGAACACATAATATATTGAGATTTGAAAATCTGGGCTGTTGATGTGGCTAGTAGTTTGCTACATCACCACCCTTAAGTGCTGCGACTATCAGGGCAAAATCAAGGTCAAGAAAGGTGAGAAACCCGTATAATAGTTTTCTGTTGCTAAAAGTGATGCCATCAAATGAGCTTGTAGGGCAACGTTGATTTCATTTACTTTTCCATCAAACTAGTGATCAAAGTAGGGCCTCGGGCCTGGAAAGACTCTCTCTAATTTGTACGTTTGATTTCATTTGAAACGAATCGAATGATCAAACAGGCAGCACCATGTTGTGTTTCACACCAGACTAAGCAGAACAATCCACCAGTCAACCTGAAAATCAAATTCTGAAAAGTGTGGTGCGAGGAAATTGATTTCATATCATTCATAATGCCACTTGATGACTTTATACCTCTGCTACTGTGTAACTCCTCAACTCCATTAAAGCCAACAGGAGACGCCGTCAGCCACACAGGCAACTGAACCCTGTGAGCACTGGCCCACTGATGATATGTGCTAGTTTTTCCCACTATGAATTGCCTTTTCAGTCCTCACGGCTCCTTACTAACAGTTTCAAAGAAGTCTTTGTTGTGTGTGTATATGTGTGTGAGTCTGGTATGGCGAATGGTTCGAACTACTACAATACCCACAAGCCTCAGCCACTGTTGCTACGGAGAGAAGACAGCCAGAGGCACAAATTGGAGTTGCTTCACTGTTGCAACTGGGGACAAGCAATGTAAAGAGTTGCCAAATGAATCCAGCCATCTAACAGACCAAGAATCTGGAAGAATTAGGGCTGGAAGGATATGCTTATCTCTCGATTCCATACTATCATGGTACTTGGGTGCTGAGTCGGTATGTATTGTGATTTTTAAGTGTTGCAATTCAATATCAGGATTAAGTGTGATTTTTGTTTGCTTTATTAACACAGGACTAAGTGAATGATACACTTTTAGAGACTGTAGATCATGAGGCACATTTCCACAAATAATGCCCTGTTCAGAATGCTGTGAGTGCAGAAGCTCATATTTTGTGGATCTCTGACCGCCGGTCATTGCTTTCCTCTTAGCTTCGGCTTGTTATCGAGGCAGATATGACCTCACTCCACTCACACACTACAAAAGTAAAAGCAGCAACGTCTTTCCACTTTTGCGAAGGCTAAAATAATAATTCAGGCATTAAAACTCAATTTATCAAATCATAATATTTGAGTGAAGTGAATCTTAAGCTGTGAGTTCATGGCTGTCACCAAAATGCTCCCTGAAGGTTGTAGCACTTTTCTTTATGTTCTTTGTGTCCACAAGCTTGTAGGTCTTTATTTATTTTTTTTTTTAAATCAAATAACCAGATGCATGTCCAGCCAAATCTTGGACGTGGGGGACTGAAAGCAAGACAAATCATCATTATGAGCCTTTGTCATGCTACCAACTCTACCAGTTTACATTTGTGCGAGTTTTGAAAAACCGTCTCTCACCCGTGGTGGCTGCTGCTGCTCACCAACCTTAACATTTCTTTATATCTGGTCACATTTCACACCCAGACATCTTTATAAAAACTAACATTACATAGTGTTTTGCGCAGGGTTCCTTCACATTTTCCTTTTCAAAATTCTTCACTTACCAAACTCACATTTTCAGACTTTCTCAGTAGATTTTTCACATCATGTCTGACATCTGGGTACAACTAGCTAGATAATATAATGTAAATAAGTTGCTTTAAAATCCAACTGTCAACATGTATGTTACCAGGTTTGGTCTGGGTGAATACTTGATTCTGATTGGCTACTGGGTGTCAGTTAAAAAGCTACAGGTCGGACAGTTCTCTGTCTCCACGTCATCCATTCATTCCTGATAATGTACACCTCAGCAGGCATTATCTCTTACTTATATTTGGGACTGTCAAGCCTTTGGAAAACTTGCATAATCTATTCAGTCCAGTGGATGACATTCCTCTGTCAAACATCTCTGTCCAAAGAGGACATAAACTAACTGGAGGTGCGTAGACTCATGTTTTCTCATTATTTTTGGATATATTACATCATTATTGTACCATATTATTGTTCTACCCATAGTTTTTACTCACTTTTATAGCATAAATAAGAACCGAAAATGAGTTGAAAAAAGTTACATAACAGAACTTTCTGTGCAGACTTGTTTATTCACTGTGTCCATGGAAACGAGCCATAAAGGTACGGTTTCCTGAGGCAGAAAAGATGGTCTGTTTACTTTTCTGATAGCTACATCAATTCATAACTCATTAATGTTCAGACTTAAGCTGAGTATTTGGTTATTTATGATGCTATGTATATGTGCAATTCAAGGGTATTGCCACATTTTCTCTCAAACTAATTTGGTCGTGATGTCCGGATTCGCTACAGTCATAAGGCAGTCGGGGCAGAGCCGTTTGTCAGGCTGTGGCGTACAGGCGGCTCTGTGTAGGAGTGAGCTTTCAGTCAAAAACATTTTGGCTGCGCTGGCTGCCTGCTCAGAACAGCATAAAAACACTGTTTGCATGATCAGTTTAGTTTTAGAAATTTTTTAGAAAATTTTAGATTTTAGAAAGCAGCAGTCTTGCCAGACTATATTTTCTTGTTTAATATTCATCCAGACCTGGAAATTACTAAGATCAATTTTCATACTTTTCCATACCGCAAATTTATGACCGTTTGTTTTCTAATTTGGGTGCAAACTTAGTTCTGTCACATAGTTCTTTAATTTGTAAGGAACACTTACCTTTGTTTTTATCCTACTGAGCTCCTCTGGCAAAGGCGTGACGCTCGGGGAAAGATGGCCAACAGGGAGACGGAGGAAAAGTGGGTAGAATTCTCAAAAATCTCTTTTTGTTTGGCTTTGTTATCATTTGCTGGAAGCGAATTCTTTCTTTGTAAATAATTTCTTTTGATAGTTTGGCTTTCTTTAAGTTTGTCAGATGCTGTCGTATTTTACACTTGTGTCTGTCCATGTGTGTCTACAGCCACCTGGTGTGTCATTTGGAAGGTCAGGTCATTATGTTTGTGTTAGGTTGAAGCTTTAGTTGTCTTATTATTTAGGGGATCTCCTTTGAGTGTGGGCCCTAGTTTTGTGCCTTCTTTCTCTGCTTTCTTATGTTACATTTTACAGTTGACTAGCTTTTGTCATTTGTTGTCCTTTTTTTTTACTTTATTAAAGCAAATTTTCTTTTTACACTTTTGTCCTTTTGTCTTTTTTGTTTGGTCCCTGACACCCCCCCCCCACTCTCAGCTTTCAAAGCAGCGTGCTGTGTAGAGCAGCGAGCACACTTACATCCCGCTGACAGCACAGTTTTCATCACAGGCAGAGGGCTGCTGCCATGTTACACACTGAGACGTCCAATTCATGAGACCGTCTCACAGTCACCATAATGTCCCCAAGTCTTTCGGAAAATAGAATGCATGGATGGCATCCAGCCACAGCCACACACACTAACACACACACACACATACACACAACGTACTGATCTATTCATGAGTCTGGTCGTGCAGAGGCTGGCAAGATCACTGCTGACTGGACTGAAATGCTGCTGATGCCTGCTGCTCACCTCACCTGACAAATACACACACACACACAAACAGACACACACACACACACACACACACACACACACACACACACAGAGCAGTATCTCAGTGGAACACATTCAAATTGATTAGAACTGCAGCTATTTTTCTTCAGACGTCAATCCATCCCTGAATGATGCACATGGCTCATGATGACCCCTCTGCCTCACCCCCCCCACACACACACACACACACAAACAGCAATGAGTGTTGTGTTATGCTATGGTAACTTTTACTATAGAAACTCCGGCCTCTGACGTGTGTCCTCCTGGAAACATACACGTAGAGCTAATTATGGCTCTCAGGGTCTCATTGCATGAGAAACAACGTCCCACTGAGACTGGAAACTGTTTACATCTGTGTGTGTGTGTGTGTGTGTGTGTGCGCATGCATGCTTGTGTGTGTTCATGCATGAAAGTTTTCTAAAAAAACTTCTTAAGAAAAAAAAAGTGGTCAATTAATGTATGCATGTGCACCTACAGTATACACAGTATGTTCCTCCATGCATATTAATGTTTGTGTGTGTGTGTGTGTGTGTGTGTGTCTCTGGTTGCCTGTGTGTTCTCAGGACCAGAAGTGAACAACAACACCTTATAATTAGACCGGTCCAGGTCAGGTGACTCTTCAGTGTGACTAGGAAACCTGCTCTGCAGTACCTTTCCATTAACACCTCTGTGTGTGTATGTGTGCTTTCCCACTGCCTGTTATCTCAGGGTGTGTGTGTGTATGTGTGTGTGTGTGTGTATGTGAGGGGGGGAGTGGAAATGAAAGCAAGATGGAAAAAGAATGAAAGGGAGAAGGGAGGAAAGAAAGAAAGGCGTCCTATCAGAGGGTCCTTCATTAGTGAAAGGCTTTAGGTAACTGACTTGGAGGAGTGTGTAACCTGTGAAAAGGGAGAAAAGTGCACAGAGAGCCTCAGTGGGCAACTTCAATGCTTGTTAACATGAAAAGGCAGCACGAGAGGGACGGAGAGAGAGGGGGAGTGGGTTCTTTATAAACTTAATTTTACAGTCGTTTGAAGCCGCATTCTGAAGCGCTGATGTTCCTCCCACACAGGACTCCATTTCCTCCTCCTCAGATGACAACTGTTTAAATTACAGCTCATGTTTTATCCATATAGAAATATTTCAGAGTTAAAATGTGCGTTATTCATATAAAACCCTGCCAATCCCAGATGAGCCGTAGTGAGAGCCACGTTGACGTCAATGAGCCAAGACACCAAGTGTAAAAGAGATGTTTGATTCCTGATTCCTGACCGTCTGTCGTGCTCCGTGGTACAGTGTCGGCTGTGCAGTTTTTCTGCAAGAATTTGTAACACTTTTAAGAAAGGTGGTTATGCAAATGTTATGCAATGTAATGCAAATGAGTTACTATTACTCGTCTCACTTGTATTCATTTATTTCATAGTGGGTCTGCATCATTGTTGAATTCGTCCTTTTTTGCATCTCAGTTGAAGCAGTTAAATAAGGGGAGGACATATGAACATTAACAAGAGGTGGCAAGTAAATAACTTCACTATTAGTGGAAGTGGTACTCAGTAAAAGTAGCGATACCACAGTGTACAAATACTCATACAAGTGAAAGTTCTGCATTTAAAATCTTACTGAAGTAAAAAGTAAAGGACAGTGCAGGTCTCGGCAACAATGTCAGCTGTAGAGCCGGCTCATGACAACATGATGCCAAGCAAAATAAAATGACAGCAGGACACAAAACACCAGGAGACTACTGGCAAAGGTCAGGAATTTTCTGAGAGGAAAAAGCAGTTGGCACTATCAAAAAGATCTGCAGACATCAGAAGCGCAGGCAGTGATTTACACAGAGCCAACGAGGCATCATTTGAGTGTTCTCCATTAATTGCCAAGGGTAAAAAGCCACAGAGTATCAGAGAGCAGCTAATCAAAGCTGCCTGCCAGAAAATTGTAGAGAGGCTGTGTGACCCACAGGTGGTGGATGAAGTGAAAACGGTCCTGCTCTGTGACAACAACGTCAAACACGGTATTGGTAGCTGCGTTAGTAGCTTAGAAGTGTTCCCTTCGCCATTCAGTCGGCAGCAGCATCAGACGAGTCTGTTCTCATCGTTTATGTCCAGTATGTTCACGGTGATGTCTTGAAACAAGACATTCTCATATCGATCAATCAACAACAACAGGCCGAGACAGCTTTATGGCTGTAGACTCAGACCTCTCATCCAACAACCTGCCCTGTGAGAATCTTATTAATGCTGCACCAACGGGGCTGCAGCAATGATGGCCAGCAACAAGGGGTTTAACGGCCAACTGAAGGGAAAAGCCTCAGGGTGCACAATTTTCAACTGCGTGCTACATTGCCTACATTGGCCTATAAAAAACTTTTGGAGGACCTTACCAACACCCTGGCAACTGCTGTTAAAGCTGTAAACTTCATTCAGGCTCTCCTTACTAACAAGAGGGCGTTTTTCCAGCTGTGTGTGGATGAAGCACATCAAACACTGCTGTTGCACACCAGGGTGGACAGGTGCTTGTGTGCTTTATGGAACTGCAGGAAAAAATAAAGGAATTCTTAAAAGATACGATCGTCCACTGTGCCAACAGCTGACTGATGTTCTGGATCAAAATGGCATGCCTCTCTCAAATGTGACAAACAAGCGAGAGCAGGGCCCAGAATCAAACGTCACGCAGCGCAAACATGCTCCTGATGCTTTTTGTCTGGAAAATGACAACAGCTTCCACTGCTGTGTGTGACTTTAGACTTTTAGGAATCATGGGTAATGGGCACATACATTCCAGCCTCAGGGACGACCTCTGATATTACCTTGGATGAGTTTGCAGACCTTCAAGCTGATTCAAAGCAATATTTCCATGAGAAAGGATAAAAATCATAGTCCTAACTGTTATTGTTATCCTTATGCTAAGGTTGTGTGTTTCTGGCCTGCCGGGCTGGTAAAAGAAAAGAATGCGTCCTAGAAAAGAGACATTTACCAAAGGTTAGGGCTCTAATAATGTCAACAATTATACGTGAGTCATTTTTGACAAAGATTTTGGCACGTGTGTGCGAGCGCACTGGGGTGTCAGCCTTTCTTTGACACAAGTACACAGGGCTCAGAGGAAAAAAAAAAGTTTGGGAACCACTGCATTAAACTACCGAAACGTTTGTGGAACTCAACTCCATCTAAACCAGCTAAAAATGGAGCTTAACTTAGCACTTCCAAAGGAGCCATTATTGTGGGTCATTGGGTCTGGTTTTGTGCAGATTTTCAATTTGCGGATAAAGAAGTGTGAGACAAAATTTCAGGAAAAAAGTTTTTGTGCTCAGCTGGGGGGAAAAAGTTGGTCTGTCCATACAAGCAATATGTGACAAAGTGCATCATTTTAATGTCAATATCATTAAAATGATCATTTTTACACTTGGCTGGTGAGATGGAAATGGAGCAACTAAAAGGATCGGATCTGCGTGAGGAGGCTGTAATCTTTCTCAAACTAATACATGAAATGAACAGAAATACAATATTTCCACCATGTTTTCCCTACTAGTTGTGTTTGTGTTGGCTTTGACTGGCGCTCTTTTAATGACGTCATCCAATAGTTGAGTTTACCAGTATAATTGACTTTGAACCCAGCTAGCTGAACTTAACCAGGGGAAGGAGAGCAACACAACACATCTACCAGCACAAAAGCTGTCCAAGTTTTGCCTGACGTTTGCAGCTACGTTACTAATGCAACAGCATTCATGTGTTACTAATTAAAGCTCCCGTGTTACTACAGGTAAACCAGAACTATTACTATGACATGTTCATTCAATATATATTGAACACAGATTTTGAGAATGTTCACCAAAATAGAAATAACATGAAAAACATTAACTCAGCCACACTCGCTGCTTTTCTCTTGATGTGACACCTTTTATTTTGTCAGTTGTCCCCTTAATTCTGCATGTTTTATATATTGCCTTCTTTGTCTCTTTCAACAAATTTTTTCTTTGTTTATGTAAAACATATTGTAACCTCTGTTCCCAAAAAAGAACTGAGACAAAGTTTTCTGACAAGTTTGCTATAAATATGACTTGATAAATACACCTTTACACACATGCAGCAGGCACAGGGCCAGGGACACACTGACTACCTCAGCAGCACGTCTGTGCTTTCAGCATCCATGTTAAGAGGTTAGAGCAGCCGCACAGCCCTCATGAGCAGTAAAAACAGTGAAACTGATGTGTTTTGACATCAAACTAGCAGGATTACTTTTTAAAAGTTACATGGTCCATGTCTGTTGAATATATCACATACATGGAAAAGATAAATGTATGTTTTCCAGATAAACACTTCCTAGTTCCCTTTCAAAGTAAAAGCCCTGTAGGGTTTCTGTGGATGGAATCCCCTTATTCATTGTTAATCATTATCATCTGTTTGAATGACATTTACAGTGAAATGAAACATGCGATTATTTGTGGTCATTATCAAAGGCAGACTCAAAAAAATAGGCAGGCCAGCAGACACCTGTGTACAACATGTGTGTGCGAGCTGCAGCAGTGAGGTAGGTTGTGTGTTCCCAGCCTAAGAGTAAATGATCTTTCACGTATAAATACACCAATGCACACACACAGACAATCTACGAATCCAACCAAATGCCAATAATAGCAGTGTGTATGTTTCTGTGGCAGGCAGTCGATTAAACAATTTGCACTGTGCTGTCATCACAGCAACTCCACACAAACACATGATGCTCACACCTTCAAAAATCGATGCCTGTGCTGCAGACTGCAGGAGCCACATTAGCAGTTCAGCTTTTGAACTTTAATAATTATTAAATGTTCAACATTTGTATCATCACTAAATTATCCAGAGGCCATTTCATGGCATCAGGAGATACTCTGAAGAACAAGCTGCCAAACATCGGCGGCAGCACACTGCTTTATCAGACCTATCTACTGACAAAGGTCTGACAGGAAAACACAAAGAAGCAGAAACATGTCCAAGCCCATGACTCTAACGACGGCACCACTCTGAAAGATCTAAACAACTATTGGATGGATTGCCATGAAATTTTGTTGAGACATTCATGGTCCCAGGTGATGAGTCTTTAGAACAATTTCCAGAACCTTCCTCTGGAGCCATCACCAGGACAAAGTTCTCACTCTCATTTTCGGCTGCACTTTGTGTTTAGTGCTAATATTAACATGCTAATGTACTAAACTAAGACAGTTAACATGGTGAACAATATAACTGCATTAGATCAGCGTGTAAAGGTTAGAATTGTGCAAATGTTAGCATGCTGACTTTAGCGTTTAGCTCAGAGCACTGCAGTGATAAACGCTGCACTGAAAATGGCTCAGTGAATGAACCGGAATACCTGATTTACTGATTTAAGTCTATATTCTATTGTGCTCTTGGAAGAAGAGCTCTACTAGAGTTCCTTGTAAAATCAAATGTAAAACTATGACTTAATGTGTAACCACATTCAATAATGAGTAGCTGAAAGCTTTATCCTACTTGTCCCCTCTTTTCACCAAAAATATTATTAGTGCTGTAAACAGCAGGAAGAATTACTTTCTCTCTACTGGGCCAATGCTGCATTTGCACCAACAAGCCGTCAGCACGACTCTGAGGTTTTTGCACTTGCAGACTGCTCCAGCTCTGATCTTAATACGTTTGGTGCATTGGATAGTTGGCAGGAGCAAAATGTTTAATACCGTCTAGGCGGACTAGCACAACTTACCCTCTAAAGCAGACATGAAATGAAATGAGCCTCAGAGTTTGTGCAGCTCTTTTAAGTCTGATAACGTGATCAGTGATTAAATTGGCTTAAATAGCAGCGAGGTTTGAGCATGTGTGGCTCTGTGTGTGTTCTCTGGTTTGATATAAATTGGTCAAATTGGAGCTTGTAGCCTATTTTGCAACTCTCTCTCCCCCTCGCTCCATTGCAGGTCAGGTGGTCAGAAAGGAAAAGTATCTCAAAGACGAACTTTTATTGCTCATATCGTTGCCCTTCTCATCGCTCAGTAAGCAGAGGCCTTCCTTTCTCTGCACCTCTGGATGAACTTGGAGCTGTATCAAAAGTAAAGCACGGAACAAGATGGTAGTAGAAACAATTGTGGCTCCTGCTGGCTGGTGACTGTAGGTGAATGAATATTCATCAGTGGACCATATTTGAGGTCACAGCTGGAGTTTATCCTCAGAGTAGCCTAAACACACAGGCTGCAGTCAGCCTGCAGTGAAATATGGCTGTTTCTCCTTATTCTCCTCTAGGGACAGTTAAATCCTTTACACATGCTAATGAGCCACAGGGACAACCTATTCTACAATCAGGGCAAAAATGAAGTGCTGATTCAGATCATTTCTGCACTAGAGGAGCACCCGACCAGTGGTTGGACATCATAACACGATGTTGTATTTAACATAAGCATGAGTGTTACAGCCATTTCCCACTTCTACATGGAGAGTAAGCCAGCAGAAAAGCCAAGGAATTTCAAAGTTAAAGCAAGAAATTACAAGAAAAAAAGCCATTTACCATCATTGGCCTGTAATAAATGTTGCTATGGTTACAGCATGCTATGGGTACGCTCAATACGCTATGTCAGCACAACATCCGCTTCCACTTTGTATGCCATTGTAGTTGCTCCCCCGTGCTCCACAGCAACATTTCCTCAGAAAATCAATTGAGCTGTACACCAGGTATGTACTCAGACCTGCTACGGTGTAACGAAGGGTTTACCAGCTCGCTAAACTTCCATATAAAACAAGTCTAACAGAATATAAAAATTGGCACAAAAAACCCTCAAACGGTGCTAATTGTGCTCCCATTGGCTCCAGTAGCATCCAGTCACCAGCATCACCAGCTCTGTGAGTTGCACCTCATCACATAATTTGACACCTGGTTGGTGGTTGCTGCTGTCCACCACGTGGAGTGAGTGAAGGCAGCTCACTGCTCCTCTACACTCTGAAGCTTTGTGCGAAGTGACAGGTTCAGTTCACTTAATTATTCTGCTGCTGTCAGTTGTTGTTTATCAGAGCAGAGGACTGATATCTTCATTACCGTGACTTGTCCGCACCCCTTTCTGGTCCACCCTGCTCTTCTCCACTGGTAATGAACTGACACTACTGCCTGGAGCTCGTTGTGTAAAATAGGTGTTATTCACAGCCATCGCAGGAGACTGACGGAGGGAAGTGTCTGCCTGCTAAACAAGAGAGCGCATCTTTCTCCACTCGGCCATGATATGTAACACAATTTGTTATTTACTTTCAAGCAGTTGTCAGTCCCAATCAACGAATGCTTTTCGTCTGCTTCAATTAACACAGAGTTTGCACCTCTCCACTGCAGGAGTGTGCATACCGTTGATTTGTGTTTAGGACTGGCAATGCTGTGAGTGGTTTGAGGTTGTGGAGAAAATCAGTCACACTGATGCACTGTCAGACTGTGGTCGTAGTTTGGTGCATTCTTATCGCTGCACATCTGTCTCCACCACGCCAGGCAGAAAAACAACAGAGAGATGACGGAGCCTGCTGAGGCTATGCAGGCAGGTTTGCTAAAAGTTCTAATTGTTGCCTTGACTGCATCGTGAACTGCGCTGAAGACAAGGATCAAAACAAATTGTAAGATTGAGAAATTGCGTGTTAGTTACTTAAGAGAGTCCCAAATCCTTCTTGTATTAGACTACATCACTCTCAATATGCGTTGCAAGACAAAACTAAGCAATCATGACATAATTAACAGGATAGGAAAGCAGAAAACATATAATTCACAAAATTATGCAGACTTTACTCTATGGGTTTTTTTCTTTTGCAAATTACTGAATAACTTTATCCCCCGAAGCCTCTGAAAATGAGTCACATAATACAAGAGAAACAATAACTTAGTAGATTTTTTATATATACGTCTTTTTTATATTCTACACACTGGGGGCTTCTACTGAACCAGACTGACGTCAGGGCGACATGGGGTCCCCTCGAATAGCAGACAAACTGGAAAAATAACAACAAAATAAGAACTGAGTCACAATGGAGAAGAGTCTGAGGGTGGCCAAAGGCAAAGACACCTGTGAAAGAAAAAAGATAAGAAAACTAAACTGAAAAAGAGAGCAACAACAACACGTGACAAGCTTTCATGCACACAAAGACATTCGATTCTCCCAAACAACTAAAAAACTTTTCAGCTCCCTGTTAATGTTGGTATATTTTGTTACATCTAAGTCTAAGGCTTTCACCAACAATCAGTATACCTATTTGATAAAAAATGGCGTCGCTGACTGAATTGGATGAAATGTACATGAAATGAAAATGTCTAAAGGATGTAATAATATTGTCTTTTCTGAAATCTGAATCTGAATCAACAGTATTGAAAGAAACAAAGACGTTACATCACTGCCAAAGTCATATTATCTGCACGTCTATCTATATCTATCTATCTGTCAGTCTATCTGTTCATTTCGGTTCCAAAAAAATCCTCCATGCTAGAGTCCACAAAGTCATTAATTTTCTATGGAGCAGCTTCACAAAGTGTCTCTTGATGATGCTGGAGAAAAGGGTTTCTGGACCCTTTCACACAGAAATGTTTAAAACTGCTGTATTTACAAATGCAGCGCTCCTGGTCGCTGAGCCATTAACACTGCGCCGTGCTGCATTAGTACTGCAACATCTTCCAAACTCTCTGCTTTTACACCATGCCTCTCTCAGTTCACCAAGCAAATCTGACGCACAGAGGTTATGTCCACCCGCTCCGTTCCAAAGAACAAGCTGCCGTAAGGACGCCAGTCGACACACCGAGGAGAAGTGACTGGAGCAGCAGTGCTGTAGTGTCGGCTGCATGTTGCTGACGGGTATAGTGTGTCTCCACCAGGTGATACAGTATACGTCTGTGGCATTTGGATCAATAAGTGAGTGTAAACGGCTGGACTCCTCTATCACAGCACTGCTCCATGTTTCCCTGCTCTCCTGTTCATTTAAAAAATGTTAATGTATGCAATCTTATTTTTTTAACTAATTCATGTACTTAATTCGTTCTTTAATTAATGTGCAGCCTTATTATGTGTTGTCATGGCAACAACAGCATCCTATGTTGTATGTTACTAACTTTCACTGGATAAATTCCCAATTTAGTGTGGGATTTACTGAGTAAAAGCAGCGTAATAAGGCTTTGTCTTGGCTTTAAGTTGCTGGTGCATAGCCAATTACACTGACTCAATGCCAAACCTATATTTCCCACTGACAAACAAACATCGAGACTGTGATTAAGGTGGGTTGAAGTCCAGACAGGCCGGCACCGCAGCTAACAACACTGGACAGATCAGAGGGAGTCTGAAATGAACACCAGCCGATACTGGTGGATTTTGGCATAGAGATCGTCTCAATCAGGCACTCTGGGAGATAACAATCTAACAAGCTGACTAGTAGAAAAGATTAATTCTCAATATGTCCTCCAAGGTATTCATAAATTTGGTTGGCTGAATTTAAACTTCCGGTAAAGCTTGTGGAAAAGTGTTTGTGTAGTTAATCCCTTGGTACATGTTTTCGACTTTGTTTTCCTTTAATTAAAATCTATATACATAGTCGTCTCATTATAGTCATTTGATTATCGTTCCGGTCACGAAAAATTAAAGATATTGTAGACTCATCTTTATGAGTGACACTTTCAAATTTTTATCGTGCACTTTATCATATTCATGTCTCCTGCACATTGTGAGGCTCCAGTCTGTGTGGGATTAGCTCCAGACCAGCAGCTAAAATACAGCATGACATTAAAGCAGTGATGTTTTTATGATGAAAACCTACAGCTAAATTCAGATAACTGACATTGACCACATTCTTTTGTACTGACAGCCTACTAAACATCTGAAACTGAACTGAAAGTAACGCTAGCTTAATAATGCTAATAACTTTAGCTCGCCTTTTAACAAATGCATGATTTCATGGTTTGTTCCAGCTGTTTTTCTCATTCCTATCATCATTTTAAGAGGGTTTTTGGATTGTAAAATCAAAATTACTGAAGTGCAAGATGCTGATAATTAACAGGTCAAGTGGAGGATACTGTTCTACTAATCGTGTTTCATTGTGCGTCTGTCACTTTGTCGCTTAGTATCTATTGAAGAACAGTATTCTTGAAGATGCAGCTCTGCCTGAAATAGAGATAAATGCCAAATAGTATTCCACAAATAAAACCTGGGAGTAGAAAAGTCACGTTTAGATGAGTTTACGCTCCACTAAATCTCCAGTGCTGCTCTGCCTCATTTCATCACGCCGAGTGGCTTCTAACAAAGCCTAATAACCAGACTCTCCGCATTTTGGGAAATATGCTGAGTTACATTGATGAATATGTATAAGGCTCAGTTCGAACCGCACATGTGTAAAGTGAATTCCTCCAGAGACCAACTCTGATGGGTACAACCTCACTCTCACACAAGACGATCTAACGGCTGCGATCCTCCGAGTGGGAGCGACTGATGCACTTATCTGAGGAAGAGAAAGAGAGAGACGAAGCAGGGAAGAATGTTAAGAGAGGACAAAAAAAAAAAAAACAGGAGAAAAGTTGGGAGGCTCTGGGGAAAGACGGGACGATGGCGTGCGAAAGAAAGGTTGGTGAGGAGAGAGGAGGGGCTGGTAGTTGAAGGAGGAGTGGGGACAAGAGGAAACCTTGAGAAGGAGAAAGAACGATGGTGGGGAGGAGAGGTGCAGCCCCTCAAATCAGGTGCAAGTTTTCTGTTTAGTAGTTCAACTACGCAGCTGTGCGCTGGGAAGGAAGAAGGAAAAGTGCAGAAGGACGGGGAGAAAGTAGATAAAGAAGTGAAGGAGACAGAGAGAGCAAAGAGAAAGATGGAGATGGACGGAAAGATACAGAAAATGAGACAGAGACAGAGTCATTCTGCTGCTGTAAATATCTATCACTGTCTCCTATAAAACAAAGAAGCCAGCAGTGTGTGGCCATGATTGTTCTTGGTGATTTCCCTACTGGTCTCTCTCTCTTTCACACACACACACACACACACACACTATTGCATGTGGTGACAACACACCCACTCCTGCTTCTCTTTCAGTCCCCTCAGAGCAACACAGGGGTGATTAAAAAGACCTCTGAACAAATGGCGTTCATTGAGGAATATCTGTTCACCTTTCAAAAAGTGTGTGTGGTGTGTGCATGTGTGTGTAAAGTAGGGATCCTCCAGGCGTTTAAAAGCTGAATGCATGCCTTGCTGTACGTACACACACATGCGCGCACACACACACACACACACATTCACGCACGCACGCAGCAGTTGCACCTCAGGAGGTGGAGGATCTAATCATTTTGGCAGGAAGCTTTTAACATCAGCGCCAGTGTTTTATTCAGCAGAGTTGCTCCCATCAGCCCCCCCCCTGCATGTCAGGACAGTCCCTGACAATAAAACAAGCACACCTGGCCACAGGAGACGAGAGGGGGGGGGCCAGAAGAAGTTTTCTTCTAAAATCACATAAAAGCGCAGGCTGATTCTTGGCAAAAGTACATCTCATCATGGAATATAGATGATGTTTGAAACTTATGAATTAAAAAAAAAACACTGGATTGAAATAAATACAATTTCACTGTTGCATTCGAGTCTCTACTGTTACACTTGGCTTGTGCTCTGTCTTTGGTCAGTTTCAACTCAGCTGCCATTAGAAACAAATTAGAGCAAACTTCTCGGACTCTCTCCAGCTGTTTTTGGTCGTCTTGCCTGATGACTCTTTCAGCTCTGTGGGTGTTTAACTGGAACCTTCTGAGCAATAAACTTAATTCCTCGTGGTAACGTAAAAAAAAAAAAGAAACTTCAGGGGAAACTTAAGTGCTTACAAAAACATTCGTTAAAAATTAAACCTAAAAATACTGGCTGCCCTGTTGTGACTCGCGCCGCCTCTGGGAAGCCCATTTGGCAAGACCCAAAGACAAAGTTACTGTCTGTGAGCAGAATCACTTCAGTGTAGGAGGGTTTTTGTTTTTATTCCTTTATGCCAAACTCTGAGATAATTACCTTGTTTATAATCTGCTGTCTGTGGCCATTTGTGGTTCTACTCCAAGCTTATGCAAATGTAGCTGTGCTCTAAAAATAATTATCACAGTTTCTGTCAAAATTATGCAGTTACAATGTGTGCTTCATTCGTAAGTGACCATGCAGCATTATGAGGGGCTGTGTGCAAGAATACACAACATTATGTAACAGCCTATCAGAGAGCACTGAAATGGCACAAATAGTCCTCCAGACACCCACACGGAGAGGAAACCTCATGTGTCGCTCCACAGAACAGATTTAGTTTATGTGGCAGCGACGCAAAGTGGCTTTTCACATTAAATGAGAGAATGACGGTCCTCACTGTTGGCGAATCATTTGCAAAGCAAATATTGAAGCACAGATCTGGGACTTTCAAACTTCCAAAGCAAACGAGGCGGTGCAGCTAATCGTGTTTGCAGTGAGAATGTCACCAGCTGCAGTTACATACAGGTAACGTCTATTTCGCTTTGTCTCACTACTGAATACAAGACTGTTCGACATGTTCACTCACTGTGACAGAGAGCAGCAGAGAGTCTTTTTCAACTGGCGTAATGTTGTTTCACTATCTGCAACAGCATTGGAAACTTATGCTAGAGACCAAGCTGAGCACTCACAGCCTCCTTTTGGGGGTGATGTTTTTGCCACCGTAGCTATAGCATAGCTGCAGGGTAACCCCCCAACACTCAACTATAAATCCTCCTTCATCCAGTCCGGCTAAAGAGGCCCAGGTGTTCTTCTTCCCTGCCACGTATGCCAGATGGGAAATGCAACCCCTCCACCAGGTTCTGGGCCTGTCCCAAGGGCTTCCTCCAGTTGGATGCACGTGGAATACCTCCACAAGGATGCGCCCAGGAGGCCACCTCCACATGACGGAGCAGCTGTTTTTCTCCTAACCCTGCCCGTGAAGAAAAACATTTCAGCTGCTTATATCCACAATCTCACCCAAAGCTCCTGACCACGGGGGATTTCTGGAACGTAGATTAACTGGAAAATTGAGAATTTCTCCCTCGGGCTTGGTTCCCTCCTGCATCCGACTCTACCTCCAAGACACTCCAACTCTGTCGCCTGGGGCAGCATGTTGCTCCCCTCTTGATGGGGCTAACCCACCAATCTCTGGCCACGTGACTTGTGGTACCATGCAATGTGAATACATAATATCTTGTACTTATGGCACCGACTTTATCAACAGGTGCAACTCCAGCAACACCTGCCGTCTGTCAGCAGGCTAGTAGGCTACTTCCAAAACACAACATCTGTACCAGTTCTCTACTACTACTTGTTACTCAATCTAAATAGCTACATACATTTTACAAAAACATTGAATAAGCCATGAAGAAATAACATTTTACATTAATTTTACATTTCCTTGTTTGCTTGTACAAACTTGGCCAGTAAAGTTGATTCTGATTTTAACACAAAACCTTTTCTGCACTTATCTGAATATGAGTGCATAGTTCAAACACAGCTGCCTATCAACTAACTCATTCATTTGTATAAGGCTGCACTAATCAATATTTTCATATGAACGATCAATCAAATGACTTGGTGTTATGTGAAAGGGGTCACTGCAGTTCAGTTTCCTGCAGGTCTACAAAGCAGTTTAATGTCTTTTAGCTCGTTGTCTTGTTTTTTTTTTTTTTTTACTGTTTTGAATCACACTCACTGATCTGATCTCATCAGTGTTGCATAGCGTCAGCAGGCAGCTGTTCTCAGCAGAAAAAACTATAAACCTGTCTGGTACTAAACCGCAGATAGATCAATATTAGCTGGTAAACACAGCAGAGCATTCAGCACCTACAGATCCAGATATTTTTCTCACGGTTTGGTGGAGACCAAAGCAGAGTTATAAGGAGAGTAAAAAAATAAAAACATGACTCCTAATTAATGTTGCTCTGTGTCTGTGTGATGTGGAAATAACACACTGTTTGCTAGCATGTCAGCCATGTTATCTTTACGTGGTGATAATTGGCCTAAATTCTGACAGCCCAAAAACTTGGCATTAAGGTTTTCAAAGGCTTGTAGGTGTTGATCAGGGAGCCTGAGCCCCCTTTGTATTTCACACACTGATGAAGTCACTTGAATATGAACCTGTGGCCCAGCTGATCTTAACATTAGTTAAACATTCACTGAAAACATCTTGCTTTCCTCCCCCCTGCTTGTACCTGTAACCGTACTAATCCTCCTCAGAGTCATTACAGCCACCATCCACCTTTTTGACCTTTTCCCATGAGACACTGGGTATTGATTTACATTAAGTCAACATGTTTGAGGAAACAGATGCTGGCTCCTAATTTAACAGGATATAGATCACAGCCCTAGTTTGTGTCCACTGATGAAGAGACGTCGCGTTGCCCTTCACACTTTTATTTGATTATTTAAAGTCATTGATGCCAGACCAAGTGAGACAGAACAGTTCCACAAGCGAAGCCGTAATAATTTCAGTCATTTTCTCAACTAAGTGAGAAATTGTCCACATGTCCTGCTGGCGTGCCCTTGGGCAAGGCACTTAACCCAGCAACCTCCCTCCAGGGACACAGAGCTGTCCACAGCTATGCCAGCAGCAGATGGGTGAAAGGACTGACTACCGCTGTTAGGGAAATGAATCTGACCTACAAGAATGTGAATCTGATAATACACACACACACACACACACACACACACTGATGCTCACAGACCTGCAGCAACAGCCACTGGCTACTAGTCTGTGCATTATTCAACCTAAAAGCTTGTTAAGCAGAGCTCACAACGGAGCTGTGATGAAAGATTGATGTGTAAAAAACAGTTTAGTTAGCCTGTGTTATGTAAAGCATTAAAGCAGCGGCTGAGAGGTGGTCATGGAAAAGCAGAGGGGGGGGGGACCACAGGGACCACAGGGACCACATGGACACACGACACAACAACAAATGCACCAACAAGCAGCAGATAAGAGAATGACTGACAGTGGAAAACAAGAGCAGAAAGGGATGGACAATCCTGAAAACCAGGGGGAGTGAAAGAGATGGAGGAGCAGAAAGCAGAGCAACTAAAAAGAGTGATCTCAGGTGAATTGATGAAGTTCTCGCTGAAGGATGAGCTAACATCTCCACATGGGACTCAAGTTACAACCTCTCAAGACCAAACACAAGTCAGCAGAACAGAGTTTATTACAGCAGCACGTGGACCAGCAGGACAGCTGTCAGCAGGTTCAACTCTCCAGCATGAGGCTGCTCTGGCAGGAAAACCATTAGCCTCAAATAATCACAACTGTTAAGTTAATAAGAAGCTGCTGAAAATGGTGCTCTAAGTTAGGCAGAGCTGTAGTGTTTTTTGTTTAAAATGTTAAAAAATTGTTGTTTTAAACTAAAACGGTTCAGTTCAGCCTGTTAACTGCAACCACAGACCATTTTCAAAGCATATCATAAGTTATCAAAACTTATTTCACGCCACTGGTTGGAAATCAGTTAATGGTTCAATTCACTACAACAGTATGAAAATCAAGGAGAGATTTGAAACTCACTTGAAATATGTAAAGTTCAGTAAATTGCCACACTAATATTATTACTGGCATTATTACTATTAGCCTGCCATTATTTTTATTCATGTCAACAGTGGATCAAATGACTGTGTAATGTGAAAAGGGTCACGTGTGATGATGAACCCACAAAGAATTATCTCCCCCGTGTGTGTTATATCTGTGCAGCATTAGCAAGATATCAGTTTGCCTCACTTTTAATCATCTCAACGTGCATATAAACTTTACAGTAGGCACTACGAATAGAAAACAATGAATAGAAAATAATTGAATCAGCTGTCCCTAGGGGCCAAATAAATATCTGTGATTGCTGCTTTTAGCGAACCTAGACGCCATGAGCTGGTTAATATGGATCCTTGTTTCTGGAATCAAAAAGGTGGCTAATAATCATAATATGTCGTTAATAATAACTTTCTAAAGGTGCATTTGAGTTCTCTCAGGCATTAATATGATATTATGATCGCTTTGAACTAGTATTTTACAGTATTTACAGTTAATTTATTTTCCAGTTATATTTTAAAGGTCACTGTGGTCAACACTTCATTTTAAATTGACAGCGGAGTAGCGTCCAGTAGTGTCCCTATTAGATATACCAATGAGCCAGCAAACAGACGTAGTGGGGACATGGAACTGGTGGATGTAAAGGGAACAGTCCCATTGTTAGTGATGTTCATTGCACCTGTGCTTTTATAGAAAATATCTGTTGTACAGAGGCATATTAATCATCTTAAGCAAGTTTCAGTTCCTTGGAATTTGATTCTGAGGCAGTAGTGAGGCATCGTGCCATTAAAGACATAAAGACTTGTGATGTGCCTGAACAAATGAATAGCAGTCAAGTCAGTTATTATGACAAACATATCATATCATAATCAGTTATTATTGATCATATGATTGTGGCTGTTCCTCCATGTGTTTCCTTCCATTCCTCTCGTTCTAAAGTGTGCGAGTGCAGTCCCATTGATCCAGCACCTCACACATACATGCATGCATACGCAGAGGAAAACGCGCTCACACAAACACAGCGCTCCCCTGTGAAGAAGACAAAGTGGGAGGTATATTGTGGTGGACAGAGCCACTGACCCTCTTGTTGAGTTAATGAGCTTTTATTGACTCCAGCACCTGAAGCTGCTGCTGCAACTTATCACTGTTAGCACCTCACTCCCCAGACGCACAGCACACAGGGGAGCAAACACACACAAACACACACACACACACACACACACACACACTCTGTTTGTGTGCGTAAAGATCCATGGAGATGCAGGAACCCACACGGAGACCTTCAGCTCTCAGTGTGTAAACCTTCAGCGTCTCGAGGGATTCGAACACACGCAGGAACTCGCAAACACATTTCATAGCTTGTGCTTCAAATTGACATCATTTGCATCATTTCAAGTGAGTTGAAGTTGCTGCTTGGCTGATTTACTCTGAGTAAACCTGTCTATGATGTGCTGCCTGTCTTCTTACCAAGTGCGTTGCCCCGTGGGACTTGTTTGCCTGCTTCTCCTGCTGCCAAATGCCCGCCTGTTCTCCCACCAAGCAAAGTCCTCTTAAGTAAGGGAGTATCAGACCCAGAAGACAAATGAGCTTCTGCAAGACTATGTTGGTAAAAAGGAGTCCATATTTAACACTTTCTTCGTGTCCTAATTGAATATAGTTGGTATTCTATAAACATTTGAATGCTCTTATACTCTTTAATTAATCTTAGCAAGTGATTCACTTGGTGATCAGAAAAAAACAAACCCTTGTCTTAAAACTGTCCAACACCGTTTTCTACAGCCTGATATTAGAAGCAATGTAATCCAATACAACACCATCACAAACTAGAGCCTTACATATTGATCAAAACCTCTCTGGCACACGGTCAGCAAAAATGAAAAACTTCCACAATGGTCGGACTTCTCGCAGTATTCATCTTTTCAAGCAAGACCCGGCTAAAGAGGCAGCATCCACACATCCGTGACTTAATGGCAGAGGGCAAACAACAGCGTTCACAAGCAAAAGCACAATCAAGATTTCTGGTTTACATGGCAACAAACACAGGAGAAACCACGTAGCCCTGCTGGCTGAAAGCAGCAGCACGGTTCACCCCTGCAGTCATTCCCCTGCCTCACATCCGAGTCTTCGTCTTCACACATTGATTCAAGTGAAGTCAGTTTTATTCATGTGGTCCATCACAGATCAGGGCGGCAGCTCAGGGTGAGAACGATCTGTTTAAAAGGTGTGTGTCAGCGAGGGTTTATGACAGATGATGCTAATAAGGACAGAAAACTAAAATCACATCTGCCCTTTTTATAGTGAGAACATGACAGTTTTGTTGTCTTTGGAATGAAGTGAAATTAAAATATTTCATTACTAAAAAGATGAAAGATGTTCCTTCTGTCTCGAGCTTCACCTCTATTCCCTTTAGGCCAAACACACAAACAGGAAGCTAACCCTCCTCTGGAAAAAAAAAACACCTCTAATGTACACAGTATGGAAATGTAATCATCAGCTTCTCGTCCCAGGGGCTGGCCGTGTTGTGTGCCGTTATATAGAAAATACAGAACTCGACATACATACATTGCATTAATTATTGCACAATTATCTTAATAGATCCTTTTAAATTCTGTGACTCAGCTCACAGAAAGTAATTAGGGGTGTGTGTGACACTGTTAGGTGTGTGATAACCTGGGGATGTGTTGATAAATGTATTAATTTTCATCCACATTTACATTTCAGAGCACTGCGTTATTAGGAGTGAACATGCGGCTGTGCCACTTTTTATCAACAGATTTGCATATCTGTGTATTTACAGCCGTGTGAATGTGCCTCTGACGATGTGTACTGCATGTAGTGATTCCCGTATTGCCGGACTGTGGGCTGTTTTGGCTGTAGTTCTTGACACTCCTGTATGTGCATGCAGCCATGCTGAGTGTTTCAAAGAGCGTCTACTACCCTGACGTAAGATAAGTGGGTTTAGATGTCTTTATTGTTGTTTTGATGGCATTGGCTCTGTGTTGCTTTCAGCTCTTTCACTCTGTGTTTCTATCCTGCAGATAGTGGCTTTAAAGTTGTTCTGAAAGGGATGGTTTGGATTCTTTGAAGTGGGGTTGTACGAGGTGCTCAGCCATAGTTTGTGTATTACTTACAGTAGATGGCGGTCAGCACGCCCCCCCAGTTTGGAGAAGCAGACAGGACTACCTGCACAGATGTGATACAATGTACCGCTGTGGACGGGGGCAGCACAAAAACATTTTCTAGCCACCTAAAAAAAAAATCTATATCCATTAAAGTGTACAATTTATTTAGTATTTTCACTGCTTTACATTTCAGTCAGGTAAAATGACTGTTTTTGTGCATTTTAAGTATAGTGTACATAATGTACATACGCTGATATTATTCAGGTGACTTTGTTTTTTTAGATGATTCCTCCAGATTTTCATGTTCACACTCTTTACAGTATTTTACAAATGAGGGTCAGCAATGGTAAACACATGAAGGGATGATGAGACCAGATGAGCATGTGGGGAGAAGATGCCATTCAGGAGGAGCTAGAATCAGCTGCAGGAAATTAAAATGTGTACAAGGAGTCTGCAATGCCTGTGGAGCATGGGGTATAATGGTGTCTATACCATATGTTCAAAAGGATGAAGACACAAGATTATGGAATAATCAAGGACCAGACTTTCAGCAGCTCTGTACATGAAATATGAAGGAAAAGAACTGAGCACCGAAGCCTCACAAGTTCTAAAAAGTGTGGGTTATGGAAAGGTTGCAAGTTGTTAAGTTTCTTTTATCCACAACAACTACAGGTCTAAATGTCTGTGTAGGTTGACTCCGTTCTGAGCGACTCAGGAAAACATACAAATGCATCTCCCTCAACCTTCACATCTTTGATGACTTCAGTTTGATTTTCCTGTTGGCTTGCCTTTCTCTTTGCTTTGACTGTGTCTGGTTTATCTCCACTATCTGGCGTCTGAAGGAGTCTGCGGTCGATTGTGTTCTTTCTTCTTCTCTAAGCCTCAAAGCCCTCGTCCCCGCAGCCACAGAGCTGGAGGCTCTGTCCACTTCACCTTCCCCTCCGTCCCGCAGACACTCAGGCGTTCATGCATGCAAGCACACACGACCAGACACACATAGGTACACGGGGGCAGGTGCGGGCCCACATATGTGCTCATCCGCCGAGCCATGCACATCTTTTTTTAATGCTCGTGTCACTTCACATCCTTGCAGGTTGTGCACATTTATTCAAACAAGCTCCCCTCCCATCTGTAGCAGGATGCAGACAAACAAAAAACACAAGACAAGCACTCGGTAACATTTTACAGTACAGCCCACAAAAACGAGACTCCTTACTGAGGAAGGAGTAAGCGACAGCCTGATCCTTAATGAATGGTTAATGAGTAGATCCTGAATACCTCTGAATCGGGGACTTTATACAGGATACTAATAGGTTACTAGAGAACAGACTAGGAAATACTACATAAATAAATCATTAGCTATTGATTAGCTCAGAAGTATCAGTGTATTGGCATAACGACCACTTTCCTCATGAGCCATTCCTGATTTATTATGAATCATCCACTGAGCAGCATAAAGAAGGAAGGACACATTTATTATCATATTTACGTGCTTACAGTGATACCTCACTCTGAGTTGTGACTTTGTTACGCTGGAGTACTTCCATCCCCACAGTCTGCCCAGCCCATAAGAAATGAAAGACTACTAGAAGGTCTTTGTTATTCCAGTCCACTGATACTTACTGATACTTATGAACTAATCATTAGCTAGTGGCTGATTAATATAGTATTTCCCAGCCTGTTCTCCAGTAACCCATCATGACCCACAAGACTGCTTGATTCAGTTATTCAGGAGCTGATCATTAACCATTCATCAAAGATCAGGTTCCTCACCTGTTCACATTGTCGTGGGCCGTGACCAAGCACGTCAAACTAGCTAATAAATAAGCTAGTTATCTCAACAGAACAGTTCAACGTTTTGTAAAATGCAGTTGTTTTCTTGCAGGAAGGAGAGACATTTGTCACGTGGCCAGAAACACGACTCCAAATGAACGCTAATGTTGCTGGATGGTTAAACAGGCACCTGTTTGCTCACACGTCAGCCGTAACAAATTGTTTATAGGTGATAATATGTCAGTGTTGCATTTGTGTTGCCCCCAAGTTGACAACAAATCAATTATTGCAGCTTTGAAACCACACCAGCGTACTGCATACTTTGCAGGAAGCGCATTAGTGAACTGCAGTCTGCTCGTGACATCATCCAGTCAGCTGACTGTAGTGCTGCTGGGTAATGCTCTGCCCATCAGGGATGAGATGAGAACATTATCAATCTAAAGATGCTACATGTTCCAGCCATTTATTACTCTAACGGGCATTATCACATTTTCGGCCCATTTAGAGGGACGCCTGATTACATTTTGACTAATGGCGACATCATCGGTTGCTGTATGGCCTCTTGTCTCTGTTTACACTGCTAATGTACTCGGAGAAGTCTTCCCCTGAATGTGTGTGGGGAAACACATTTCCACCTTATTCGTCCTTCACTTAACTGCAGCCTCTCTGTGTACTCTGGCTCTCCTTCTCTGTCGTCCTCTTTCTCCCTGGTGGCTTCTATCCAAAGTTACCAGCGTTGGAGAGCTTCTGCAGGATCTCTTTTGTTGCCTTCAGATCTTATTAAATTGAATTGTCCGGAGGCTCTGGTCAGTGATCCATGATGGTCCGCCTTTTTCTGACAGGCCTGATAAACACAGGTCCTGATCTCGCTCTGCGTCTCTATTCCTCGCTCCCCTTCCTTCTCTCCATTTTATTCTCTCCGTCTTCTCTCTCCACTCGCCCTCTGCCTCTCTCGCTCACCTCCATAACACGACTCTTACTTCTCTCTTGATTTGTGTTCCTGTAAACTCCATTGCAGTTTTTCACTTTTCTCTTTTCCCCTTGCCTCTTTTAGACTGAAAGCTAATGCTCTCTGCACTCATTCCCTATAGAATTGTGTATTTGTGTGTGTGTGTGTGTGTGTGTGTGTGTGTGTGGAGGGAGAGTAAAAGACAAGATCTTCTCCGACCTTGGACACCCAGTGCTCTCCTCCTTGCCAATAACCTTCCTATATGCTTTCAGTACACACTGCAGGGTGAAGAGTGTGTGTGGGCAGCCATAAAGGGGTGAACATAACCAATTACATTCACTCTCATGAGTAGAACTAAGTTGTTTTGTTTGTCATTTTACTTGCAGTTAAGTATTTTTTTATCTCAAGTATTGTACTTTGCTGCATTACAAGAGTAGTGAAGAGAGTGAAAGCAAAAGTGACGTGAGAAAGTCCTGATAAACCAAGTGAGAGTGGAACTGTAGGAAGGTGATAAATCAGAAGCTCCAGCAGAGAAGAATGCGCTGGTGTGTCTGCGGCCACAGGAGGGCAGAGCTCCAGAGAGGTGACACTCAGCCGACACGCTGGAAAACGCTCATGCGGACAGCATCAGGGAGGGAGGGGGGCACGTCTCGTGGTTTGTGAACAGGACGATGCACAATAATGCAATTATATGAAGAATGGTGTCATTGTGGGGTAGGGTTAGCATCATAGTACCTCAGCATAGTTAAACTAGGATCACCCCCTTGCAGTTGTGTGCCTCCGCCAACCAGTTTCCATCCGTGTCTGTCCAGACTCATATGATACCTGTGGTGAAGAGTGCTCATGCTGGAGTGGAGGGTCTAAGCATAGAGGATGTCGTTTGTTGTGCACCCTTGAGACAAAAGTTGACTCTGTCAAATTCTTTGTTTGTTTTCACATGTTCAGCCAATAAAGCTGCTTCTGACAGAACCCAGAGCTGCAGAGCTGTAGAGCTGTAGAGCTGTAGCGATGACAGAAGACGAGGCTTCAAATATGGATGCGGTTCCAAAGAAGCTACGAGTTCTAAAACGTGGACACACATCCTCAACTCGGCAGCACAGAAAGATTAGTGTCATGGATTCAATATTGGACCAAATGTGAAATATGTAACCATATTTCTCCTCCCCTCCTGTTCCTGAGTTATGGTGCTGAATAATAGCCAGAAAAGTGTTTTTGCAGATTTGTCAAAATGAGCAAATTAGCAGAATTCATATGAACTATGGCGAAAAACCTGTTTTGTGTGATCACAGTGACCTTTGCCTTTAACCACCAAAATCTAATCAGTTTATCCTCGAGTCAAAGTGGACTTCTGGGCCAAATTTGAATTCACTCAAGGCGTTCCTGAGATATCGTGTTCACATGAACATGGACAGACAGGCAGATGTAATACGGATGGATGGATGGATGGATGGAAAACGTGAATACATAATGCCTCTGGCCACCGCTGTCACCAGTGCTGACGCATATAAAAGGCTGCATCTTCCTTAATCAATCACTGATTTGACGCACTAACCTGGTGTGGTTAAACCAGCGCTAAGTGAGCCAAAGTAGACAAACCTACGATGTGGCGTGACCAACAGGTGCATGCTGGGTCTGGCTAACACTCCCGGTTGATCGTGGACTGCTGAGGAACTTCTACCCTCAGCGAGCTGTGGGAGGCCTTTCTGCTGTTTTACACTATTTCTGTCACTGTTGCAACTGCAGAGCATCTTTCAGCTCCAAATGTTTGAAAAGTCTGAGGGGCACAGTGGGACAGAGATGCTGAGGGTATAATACACTCTCAAGTTCAGCCTCCAACAGATTGTTGAGGACTTGGTGTTCAGACAGGTGAGACAGGCATGTCAACACACTCATGGTGATGGATGCAGCCAACTCACTGCACAGAGGGATGATGCCACCGCGCTTCCTTGTAGCGTAGCGTTGTGTGTGTGGCGTGTGAAAAGTCAGCAGTAAGCTAAGTTAATGTTTTACACAGCTGCTGTAACTTTTAACAGTATTTTTACTTGAGTACAACATACCAGCACTATCTCCACCTCTGCACCAATACATGTGAATGAATACGCACATCAAACACATGCATTTCGATTCAAACGTTTTAGGAGCTACATGCCAATGAGTATGCACACACACACACACACACACACACACACACACACACACACACACACACACACACATATATGAACACACAATGAGAAAAGGAGATGAATTCGATTAGCCTGATTACAACAGAGGACAGTGGCTCCTTCATACAGTATATGTGTGGGTGCATGTGATGCAGCGTCTTTAAACTGCGCGTGTGTGTGCATGTGTGTGTGTGTGTGTGTATGAATATTCATGCTCAGCGTAGTTTGGGGATAAGGAGAGGAGTCATGCTCTGCTGGTACTTCATTACTTGGTATTTGTTAGAGGAACCCTGACACACACACAAACACAATACTTGTTTAAGTGGTCTTAATCCAATTCTTTCCTTGTTCTACCCATACAACTGTAACTCAACGACCCCCTCGAGGAGATTAAGGATGTGCAGATGCAAAAAGAAATGTAGGCACTAATGTATGTGTGTGTTACATGTGTGCGTATGCTGCTGTTGCATATGTGCTCATTGAGCTTGTTTGTGTAAGAGTTCAAGTGTGCCCTCGACTGTTTAACTGTGAAAGATTTAAGAGTGTGCCCGCACGTTCACTTATCCTTCTTTATTAGGCGTGTGTGTTTCTCTATGTGTGTGTCTAGGCACTATTTTCCTAACGTAATGTGTCTGCATGTTTGGTTTAAGGAAGGCTGAGCTGAGGATTACAGCACACATACTGGGAGACTGAGGATGAGATGGAGGAAGGCTGCAGAACAGGTAGAAGGTGTGTGAACGGGAGGAAGGATGAAGGAGGTGAAGAAATGGGTAGGAAACTCAAAACACTGGAATGAGACTGGGGAAATTAGGAAAAAGAGGTGACTTTAATGACTTTAATGAGCAGGGCAGGAATGGCGGACTCCGCCACTACTCATAGAAAATACTATATAGAGAAATAATGAATGTAAGCAAATTGGTGTCTGGAAAAAAAAACGTCACTGTTTTGGTCGACTCTCATTGATCTCAAAGGTATTAGTATTAGTAGTATTAAAACTGAACAACCAGCTGGTGAACACAGCGGATCGTTTAGAAGCTAAGGTATTTCCCTCAAGAGTTGGTGGAGACCAAAAACAGAGCTAAAAGGAGAGCAAATATTGGACTTACATTCATCAGTTGGAAACAAAGACGACTCCACGTGAAAGTTAATGTTTCTCTACAACTGCTGGGTGTGTGAATAAACAACTGTTCCAACAACTTAGACTGTGTGAGTTTATGTTAAAAGGTGAATAGCTCAGCAAGCAGCCACCTTCCTGCACCACAATTATGGTATTATGATTGTTTCTGAGGATTTAGTAATGTGTAAGTAAGGAATTAACATGCTGTGGATCACATCTGGTGCTTTCACTTCCTAGTGTCCGTGACAAAGATGATTCAGTACACTCGTGTTCAGCTTTAGGATTGATCGGGCTGAACTCACTGAAAGAGGAGATGACGCGTGCAAGCTGCTACCTGCTTCTTTTGTAAAATCAGGATGTACGATGTAAATCTTCATGGTGTCTCTGTTTCAAACGCTGTTCTAATATGAACTGTAAAAGTGCCAGTGTGCCAGTCACACTGTTACTGGTAGTAGATGAGGTTGAAATATATTTTTCTACAGCTCAGATCTCTGCAGAGTCATACGGAGGTTAAAGGCTCAGACTTGCCTTCGACCACGCGCTCATCACTGAAACATGCTGTGTCGTCACCGGTTTGAGGTAGGCAATCAGGTAATACTGAGCAGAGCAATGCTGCAGGCTGGAGGTGATGGGCCAACAGTGGAATAAATGATTTCTTCATTTTCAAACGCAATACGATAACAGTTTCTATTGCTAATGTGAAGGCAAAATTCAACATAGATGAACACGCATGAGACACATGAATGAGAGGAGGAGCAAGTATCTCCAGCATGGTTTAAGCGCCTCGACATTCTCCTGTGATGTGCCAGTCAAACTGTGTGACCCATAAGATATGTAGATACAATGGGTACGGAAAGTATTCAGACCCCTTCACTTTTTCCACATTTTGTTATGCTACAGCCTTATTCCAAAATGGATTAAATTCTTTTTTTTCCCTCATCAATCTACACACAATACCACATAATGACAAAGTGAAAAAAGTTTTTTAGAAATTTTTGCAAATGTATTAAAAATAAAAAACTGAAATATCATATGTACATAAGTATTCACAACCTTTATTCAGTACTTTGTTGAGGTACTTTTGGCAGCGATTACAGCCTCAAGTCTTCTTGGGTATGATGCTAAAAGCTTGGCACACCTGCATTTGGGGTGTTTTTCCCATTCTTCTCTGCAGATCCTCTCAAGCTCTGTCAGGTTAGATGGGGAGCGTCGCTGCACAGCTATTTTCAGGTCTTTCCAGAGATGTTCAATGGGGTTCAAGTCTGGGCTCTGGCTGGGCCACTCAAGGACATTCACAGACTTGTCCCGAAGCCACTCCTTTGTTATCTTGGCTGTGTGCTTCGGGTCATTGTCCTGTTGGAAGGTGAACCGTCGCCCCAGTCTGAGATCCTGAGCGCTCTGGAGCAGGTTTTCATCCAGGATGTCTCTGTACTTTGCTGCATTCATCTTTCCCTCTATCCTGACTAGTCTCCCAGTTCCTGCCACTGAAAAACATCCCCACAGCATGATGCTGCCACCACCATGCTTCACCGTAGGGATGGTATTTGCCAGGTGATGAGCGGTGCCTGGTTTCCTCCAGACGTGACGCTTGGCATTCAGGCCAAATAGTTCTATCTTGGTTTCATCAGACCAGAGAATCTTGTTTCTCATGGTCTGAGAGTCGTTTAGGTGCCTTTTGGCAAACTCCAAGCGGGCTGTCATGTGCCTTTTACTGAGGAGAGGCTTCCGTCTGGCCACTCTACCATAAAGGCCTGATTGGTGGAGTGCTGCAGAGATGGTTGTCCTTCTGGAAGGTTCTCCTCAGAGTAACGCTGGAGCTCTGTCAGAGTGACCATCGGGTTCTTGGTCACCTCCCTGACCAAGGCCCTTCTCCCCCGATTGCTCAGTTTGGACGGGCGGCCAGCTCTAGGAAGAGTCCTGGTGGTTCTGAACTTCTTCCATTTACGAATGATGGAGGCCACAAAATTTCTAAACAACTTTTTTCACTTTGTCATTATGGGGTATTGTGTGTAGATTGATGAGGGAAAAAAAGAATTTAATCCATTTTGGAATAAGGCTGTAACATAACAAAATGTGGAAAAAGTGAAGGGGTCTGAATACTTTCCGTACCCACTGTATGTACATCTTACGCCACGAGAGCTCTCAAGATCCCTCTATGATAAAAACAAATCCTGGAAATGAAGTGGCTTTGCTTGGATTCGCAACATGTGACATGGGATTTATCAATATTTGTGAATCCCTGATGAAAAGGACAGAGGGCGGACGGAGAGGAGTGGGAAAAAAAAAAAAAAGAGTAGGAGGAGATGATGAAAAAAAGGATACGCAGAGAGATGAGAGCTAGAGCAAGTTTAAAATAAAAACGAAGAGGAGCGATGGAGATAGAAATGACTGCGGGGACGTGAGAAGTAAGAGAAACGAGGAAATGAGTTTTGCTAGAAGTACGGAAGGAAAGTGTGTGTGTGTGTGTGGGGGGGGGGGGGGGGGGGGGCAGAAGGAAGTAGGAGGAAGAAGGGAAGGAAGCAGAGGAGAGAAAGAGTGTGCAGTGTGGTGGACACAGCTATGTGTGTGTTCAGCGATTAAGGAGCGACGAAGGAGGAGAAGAAGCACAGGCACTTTTCCATGACACTTTTAAACCTATTTTAATGAGGAACCTTCCACTTCATGTGTCTGTGCTGCAGCTGTAAAAGGGAAAAAAGGAGCAAAATGTCCAAAACGCTGCAGAGAGAGAGGCGGGTTGGGAAGTGTTTCCTGAGGGGAACAATGAGACGCCAAATATAATCTCCCTCTGGCCTATGGGCCACTATGTATGTGATTATTGGAGCACTGATGTCAGAGCGGTGACCGGCACCCATGGGAGACCCGTCTGTCTCTCCAGCCCTGATACCCGCAGCTTCTTCAGCAAAGACGGGGAAGACAATCAGATAACTGACCCACAAACGGAGCAAAGATGAAGGCAGACACGGTGTGAGGTTCTAACGTGTTTTCATTACTGCAGCTTTGAGATGAAGTCAAAGGAACAGTTCGACATTTTGTAAAATGCACTCGTGAGAATTTGCTGAGGAATTGATATCACTCTGTGTTTGTACAGTAAATACGTAGCTGGAGCTAGCTACCAGTTAGCATTGCTTCCCAGAAACACTGGAAACAGGGAAACAGCTAGCCGGGCTCTGTCCAAAGGGAACAGAATGTATCTATTAGCACCTCTACAACACTTAAGGCCTCTAATTAACATGTTAAATCTTACAGCAGCACGCTATCGCACAATAACCAAAGGGTAAAAACACCAGACAACCAGTGGAGACTCTTGTTCTCACACGTCAGGTTTGCATTTAGTGCTAGTTAGCAAATGTTAGCATGCTATCCATCTAAATCAAGATGGCCGCCATGGTGACCATTATACCTGCTAAACATCAGCATGTTAGCGTGTTGTCACTGTGAAAGTGTTAGCTAGTCCTTCTTCACAGCAGACATTTTGACTTGTCATAGCAGAAAAGGCGCAGGTGTTACTACAGATATTAACGATGGCTCCATTTTATTCAACTGTCCCATTCTGCCTTCATACCAAACACAAGAACTCGTGGTTACGATATGAGAGGTCGCGTACACGCTACACTCGGCGTTCAAGTTGTTACGTTGAAAGAACATCGTTGCCAGGCAATACCGCGAGGTAACACGGACGCCAAAAGAACCGCTGTCGCTGTTTCACCACTGAGGATAACACTTTAGCTAGCAAGCAAGCAAGCAGGTGATGTTAATGCAGGAAATGTGAGGCCGTAAGGAATATCAACATTTTCCTCAGACATAAAATGACTAAAAAAAAAGTTTTGACAACGACTAAAATTACAAAATTACAATGTATTAACTTACCGTCCTCCGCCATGTCTGAAAACATCAGCAACACATCACAACTGGAGAACCCTTTAGGATTTCCATCTCATGAAGTCCTGAATACAACAATTCCAAACACCACTGGAAGGCACCACTAGTCGGACGTGACAATGTGGCAGCAGACCAACATGAACAATACCAGGACCCTGAACCTGATGCAGCTAAATGGAATCCAGCCATCACTGACTGATTTATCATTATTAACCCCTGCGACATGACGAGGCCTGTTGTTTTCTATTTTTGTTATGATGTAATCGGTACATCACTTCCTCCTTTTTGTTTTCTTCCTATTTCTAGAGACACGTAACCACAGCCCTCTTTTTGCTGCTCAGGAAACCTGAAACCCGCTGAAAGCAGCACAGCTGCCAGTCCAAGCTTTTATATATTTGGTGCCTTTATTTCTGCACATATAGGCCAGACTTTCTTTTTTTTTTTTTTCTTTACTTCTCTGCATCGAGGCCCTCCGTTTTCTCCTTTGAGAAATGTTTTAGAGAAAGATGTTTTTGTAACATTTGCAGAATGTTGTATAAATATTGTGAAATTCATCCCACTGGGCTGAATGCTCACAAGATGCACTGGAAACACTTTGTACACTGGTGGACTCCTGTATGACACATAGGAATAGGAGCTCTGTGCAGTGAGGCTCCATAGTGATCAAAGGCAGCTATAAATACTGTATTGGTTAAATAAGAAAAAAAGTCTACTATTACTCTTAACTCTTTGTTTTAACAGCTGTCTGTTTCAGTGCGTTTCAAAGTACAACAATTGAGGATTTTTTTCCTCCTGTTTTTGGTCATCAGATGAGGTATTCTAAGAGTTTGGACGTGATGGCAGTCTAAATCAGAGATGGCAGAAAGCGCTGCTAACGGACACACACACACACACACACACACACACACACACACACACACACACACACACACACAGAGGGAGTTTCACGTAAAAATATCAGCCATTTATTTCCCTGTGTGTCAGTAACATGACTGAGCTGAGAGACAGAGGGAGTTAGTGTGTGAGATGACAGACAGACAGACAGACAGACAGCAGAGGAGTGTTTCCTGGTCAGGTTCAGAACACAGTCTCCAGAGACTCTGCTGAGCAGAGGAGGGGGACAGATGTGATTCATTCATCATTTATCTACATCAGTGGGACTGTTTTTTCCCCTCTTTCCCCCGTGGTGTCAAGCTCCCATGGGAACCCCCCCCCCCCTCTCTCTCTCTCATGTCATCCACCTCTTCATCTTCATTGCTCAGACAGCAGCAGCATCATGGGATGATGATCAATGATGATACAGATCATGAAGATTTTTAACATGTCTTGTAGTTTAAAGCTACGTGTGTGGAATTCAGTATTTCTGCTCATTTAAAGGGCCACTCCGCCAACTTTACACACTGGGTCA